>NC_056722.1:912392-1212392 GCF_018831695.1 Puntigrus tetrazona | reverse complement strand
AAAAATGTATTATTCCTCAAAGCAGTGTAGTGCATTAGCATAACTGCAGGCTATTTACTTTTCCAAAGCTAATGGCACATTAATATCGAATTTAGACTGTATGTATAATAAAACAAGATTTTGTCATTTATGAGGAGGTTTTTGACCGCAACCACTACAACTGTAGTCTAAAAACTAGTCTGGTTTGATAACCCTTATCTCTCTCCTTCTCTTCAGGACCTCCAGATAAACTTCCCCAGCCGACGAGACCTCTACCGACGGTCCCGCCGGCCCGTTCGCACCCTCCCGCAGATCCCCGCAAAAACGACAGGCAGACGAGACCCCCGCGAATACCCACCGGCGACAAACCGATGCACCCCAACGCCAAACCAGACATCTGTGACGGCGGTTTCAACACGCTAGCCATCCTCAGAAGGGAGATGTTTGTCTTCAAGGTAAGCCAACGAACGGTGCCTGTCATAAATACACGAAACAAACAGATTCATATGTCTTAATTACAATATGAAACGAGCTCATTTCAAGCCTATGGTCTCATGACTGCTACTTCAAGGCTGGCAGCTTCAGCTGACAAACACACACACACACACACACGTGGCGGCCGCAGGACGCGTTTCAGCCAGCGTTACGCCTCCCAGTGTGTGGGTGTTTTCTCTTTGTTCTCTCAGCGCTTGTTCTGTAGGAAAGTGACCTATTAGTCAGAGCCAATGAGCTTTTCTTTGCTCGCTGAACCTGAGAGCTGTCTTCAATGAGTCTGTAACCCTCCAGTGTGATAGCCGAGTGTATCAGGATAGCTGAGCGTTAGCAATCACTGTATGGATGGCAGGGTGCGGATTATAGAGCTCTGACCCTGCTAATGAAAGCTTCAAACTCACCAGCGAGAGAACGATAAAGGGAGGCTCACGGAAAGGAGATCAACTATGCGGTTAAGCTTATAACGTGGGAAACCGGCGTTTTGTGGTAATGTTATGTAATCGAAAGTTAATCAGAGCGCACATGGTGCTAAATATACGCTGACATACAAAAGTAGCCATAGCAACAGAGGGCTTCTGAAGTGTTTTTCTCGAGGATCAGTATTGAAGTTTATTGACAAAGCGTCTACTGTTTGCATCTGCTATGGGTCTTTAAAAATTTACAAACGGCATAAATATTACTTTAAAACGCATGCAGTACGGAGAGTTTGGAAGCAGTATTCTTTAAGGTATGCATAATTTTATTCAGCAAGGATGCATTAAATTATGGAGGTCAGAATATAAACTTGCAACTGCGATGTATAAAGTCCAATTTTGAGAAAAAGATAAAACACTGATGTGTTATCAGATTTAGAGGTTTATAACTCAAAAATCGTAGAACGTGTTTAGTTCAGCGGCGAAAAGGGGCGTCATAAGTTGCAGTAATAAAAATTGGTTTAAAAAAAACAATAACAAATGCTTTTCGTTTTGAGCTTTCTATTCAAAACAAGTCAAAGAATCCAGAAAAAAATAAAACATTTTCACAAATACATTAAGCAGCACAATTGTTTTCAACTTTGATAAAAAGCGATATTTCTTGAGCATATTAGAATCATTTCTGAAGGGTCGTGTGACTGCGGAATGACATTCACAGAAATTAATTACATTTTAAAAAATATTCAGATACAAAACAGTTATTTTAAGATGTAATACTATTTCACAATATCACTGCTTATTTATGTATGTATTTTACGTTTTTAATCGTATTTTTACGTATGTTTTTTAGGTAAATGCAGTTTTGATGAGACTAGGAGACTTCCTTCAAACATGCTGAAACTTAATAACACTGAAATAATCTTATTATCCCTAAATGGTAAATAGAATATTACAAATACACGATTTTCAAAAAAATAAAAAAAAATAATAATAATAATAATAATAATAATAATAATAATAATATATATATATATATATATATATATATATATATATATATATATATATATATATATATATATATATATATATTACAATATAAATAAAATACAATGTATGAAAAATTTATAATTTAAATAATATAATTGTATAATATAAATAAAGGCCGAGTGCAGTAATGGTGATCTGTGTGTTTCTGGCTGCAGCCCAGATTTACTTGTGCTATAACTTCACAGACAGCCAGCGTTTCCTGTATATTTCGCTCCGTGTAAAACAGATAGGCTTCATTTATCAGACTTTACAGAAAGTGTCTTTTTTCTGAATTCGCCAAACTCATGCTGACGTGTAGATTTATTCCACATGAAGGGGGTTTTTGTTGGGCTCTAATCTTGTCACTTGGTCTCTACTCCCAGTTTCACAGCAGACGCCCCTGGGAAAACAAAATCTATCATGAACGCTGTTATATTTCCTCACTTACCCGCTCAGTCGCTCGCATGCTGTAAACTGGAGTAGTCTATCATCACGGCTAGACAATAACACAAACATATTTCTGTGCAGTAAAATGCTTAAAGTCTGCCGTCGAAGCTCAGAAGCGTATCCGCTGTAATATCAGTGTCAGATCCTCACATCGCCAGCTCACGGTAATGGACGGAAAACCTGCGACTGTTTATTCATGTTAGTCATGCTATTTTTTTCTTCAAGACTGGTCATAACTTTAAGTCAGTCACACAGAGATGGTCTGTTTTAAATCTGAGAAGTTGGCATAGATGTTATGTTTATGCGACTGGTTAGTGATTGGCTAAGAGAGATAATATATTGGAGAGAGATAATATATTCGGCCAATCAGAATTAGACAGAGGGACACGGGATCATCAGGGAAATGATATGAGATATGAGAATCTTCCAGACATTTGAAAACATAATTACTAGGACAAACGATCCTGAAAAACAATCAATTTAATTACATGATATGCTGATTAATAATCACGTTTATTTGCATTTCGTTATTTGTGAGGACAAGCCAAGTGATAATGAC
Source organism: Puntigrus tetrazona (assembly GCF_018831695.1). NCBI lineage: Eukaryota > Metazoa > Chordata > Actinopteri > Cypriniformes > Cyprinidae > Puntigrus > Puntigrus tetrazona. Next base: position 1,209,473 of record NC_056722.1, on the reverse strand, counting down.
ACAAACTCTCTATTGTGGCAATTAAATATCTGAAAATAGTTTAGTTTCTGTAAAGAATAAACATATAACTGACTTACGTATCAACTAGATCATATACTTTACAACACATGATAATTGTATGAAAAAAAAAAAATATATATATATATATATATATATATATATATATATATATATATATATATATATATATATATATATATATATATAAATTAATGTCAAATGGTTAATTGCAATTAATCACATATTAATTAATATTAATATTTTTGTTTAAATAATATATGTATGTGTGCACTGTAAATTTATGTATATATAAACATATTTATATGTATACATGTATATATATATATATATATATATATATATATATATATATATATATATATATGTGTGTGTGTGTGTGTGTGTGTGTGTGTAAAACAAAAATTGTTAATCCTGATTAATTACTTGAAAGCACTAAAAGCATGCATTATTATTTAATATGCAATATAAATAATTTATCATACACACATTTTATAATATATAAACAACAATATAAATCTATGAATAAATAAATATATAAAAGTATGTAAATGTTTCATATTTATTAAATCTTGTATTTATAATGAAATGCAATAAAAATAATTTACAATGTAAATATTAAAAATATATATTTTTAAGCTGTTTTTCCATTCACAAAATAAAATTATCTAAACCCTTTAGGTAAATTTTTTCAGCTGTAAATAAAAGCATGCTTTGTCCTCTATCATTTCTCCAGTAATATAAACAGTCAGTCTCTCTGTAGTAAGTATGTGTGTGTGTGTGTGTGTGTGTGAAGTGTAGGAGAGTGTGTCTCACTCACTCAACTGACTGGCGTCTCCAGAGCGCTGCTGTTTGATGCGGTTTAAGTCTGTGCCCGGTGACAGATCTCTTCCGTCCAGTCCTGTGAGGAGAGTTTCACAGTCCAGCGAGGGATCTGTAGACTGTGAAACAGAGAGATAGAGCTCTCAACCTGCCCAGCACCGCACCGCTCGAGGTGCTTTCATCTTTCCAGCGCATCTCATCTCTGAAATCTGTAGCGGCCGATACAGTGTGCTGTACTTAAACAGACTAAACCCCTGCGTGCATCTGAGCTCTCATCACTTACTCATTCAAACATTAGTCAAATCAAATCTCATCGATCGTTTTCCGACATCTGAAACTATCGACATGAGCTGGGAAGTGTGAGAAATTTTCCATTTCTATTCCTTAATAATTGCATTAACAATTAACGACCCTTGAATAAATATATATACATGCGCATTTATTTTTAAACAACCACATTTTAAAGCTTTTATAAGCTCTTTTTATTAGCTCTTTAAATGGCATCAGAAGAAGTTTTGAAGCTCTGATCCTAATAAGTGAACAGCGTGTGCTTCAATTATTTTAATCCGCTGCTTTCTGTACTATAACATTATATTTAATGTTTCACTCCTCTGTGTTACACAGCTAAATTAGAGATTTTAAATTGAAGACAGTCCAACTTGTACCAGATAATGGTCTCTCTGAGAGTAACTGTCCCAAAAAATGCGGTACGGAGGGTCACATAAGACACTCTTCTTTAAAGAATGAAGCAGAATACATTTTTGCTCTGTGACCTATTTTTGTAAGCTCCAAAATTCGTGCAACCCCACACCACCTATGCAACAGAAATAGCCCACATTTTAAGGTCCTGCAGAGATTACATTCATTATATAAGTGAATTTACTATTTACTATTTTGTCGATGTTATTGATATTTAGTAACAATATATATGTGTGTGTGTTTGTGTGTGTGTGTGTTATTATGTATATATACAAATACACACACATACAGCATATATTTTGAATACATTTTCATGTATTTACATATATATATATATATATATTTATTTCCATAAATTTATATCCTATATAAATAGATTTAATATAACAAAATATACACAGCACACTTACAGATATTATATAAACAAAAACGTATTTTGGATGCGAATAATCACTTGACAGCACTAATAAATATAAATGTATAAAAAAATATATATTTATATAAAATATATATTATCACACAACTAGTCTTTAGGTTTCAAACAATAAAGATTTTTCATAAATTTTTTTCTTTTTCACACTAAGGCTGCATTTATTTAATAAAAAGAATCTAATAAATTAATAAAATTGTGAAAAACATTTTACAGGTTTTGGATTTTGGACAGTTTCAAGTAAGAGTTTTTATATTATTATTATTATTATTATTTCAAATAAAACTTTTTTTTAAATAAATGAATATATGATATCATTCTAACAAGCTGATTTGGCTATAATATTAATTATCAAATATTAATAATGGTCCTTTTTATGAAATGATTATTATCCGCCAGTTTTAAGATGACCTACAAAAAAAAAAAAATACAATTTGTATTAATAGTTTTCATTAAAAAGGTTGAAAAAATTAAAAGAAATAACAAAATAGTCCACTTTAAAGCTGAAGCTATGCCGAGGCGGTCATATCTCACTTAGACACAACAGTGTGTCTTTTCTCATACTACACTAATGAAACACATATGAATGTGTTCATCTAGGGACCAGGCGTTTGCTACGTGTGTGTGTGTGTGTGTGTGTGTGGCCTTCCCTGTGATTACAGAGTGACAGGAAAATGTGTTTGTCTTTCTCTGGTTTTGGGATGGAAGAGAAGAATGAGGTGGAGTAGGAGTGTGTATAAAGCCACAATACTGGAGCGTCGTATTTGCATTGTTATGCAGTTGCTAAGGTATTCTGAATGACTGTTAGCGTGTTGCTAGGTAGCTTGAGGTATCAAGAGAGCATGTGACAATGAAGTTAATTCTACTGTACATGTATTATTGATGTCGGAGTTTGCCAACACTACTAACAAACCAAACGTGCTCCGTTTGATACATTTTTAGCTACAGTGAGGCACAAGAGGAATCAAAGTAGTTGTCTAAAATCCGAGGAGTGACATCTCTATAATCGAGTGCAAAATGCTGTCAGCGAGAGGCAGGCTGAAGAAGTGTCATACCGCAGGATAAAATGAAAGACGTCTTCAGTTTTAGAGATACTGATGGTCAAATTACATTCTTCAATTTGCTACATAAGATTAGTCGGGAGAAGCAAATGTGTGCTTGAAGAATAATGAAGTTGTCATCGTTGAGCCATATGTTATGCTCAAACTTGCCGTTGAGTTGAGATCCAGTCGTTGCGGTGCACAGTGAATTATCTCAGAACTGCATATAAAGAGATGTGCTTCTGGATGCTGATTGGTCAATATCATGTTCCAGCTGTGCTTCACTACACAATATAATTATGTTGGACAAAAGAAAACAGTCATAGAATGGACAAATTTAATTTTTTGTTATACACACACACGCACACATATACATATATATATAACATAACATATGCACACACTCACAAAATATTACATATTATATATTAATTACATATTCAAATTAAGCACAAAACACGAGAACAATTCTAAGAACGTCACTAAAACTTTTTCTGACATTAAGGTTATTTTTATTTTATTAATGAATTTCTTTAGTATTTAATTATTTATTTATGGATAATTTATTTTTATTACTGAATAATATTATCAGATTTTATAAAAATGTTTAATTATGTTAAAATATATTGAAACAACTGACTATATATACACATATATAAATTATTAATTCAATTATATTTAATATAGATTTTTATATATATACAGACGTGGACAAAATTGTTGGTACCCTTTGGTCAATGAAAGAAAAAGTCACAATGGTCACAGAAATAACTGTTATCTGACAAAAGTAATAATAAATAAAAATTCTATAAATGTTAACCAATGAAAGTCAGACATTGTTTTCAACCATGCTTCAACAGAATTATTTAAAAAAATAAACTCACGAAACAGGCATGGGCAAAAATGATGGTACCCCTAGAAAACACTGAAAATAATGTGACCAAAGGGACATGTTAATTCAAGGTGTGTCCACTAATTAGCATCACAGGTGTCTACAACCTTGTAATCAGCCATTGGGCCTATATATATGGCTCCAGGTAATCACTGTGTTGTTTGGTGATATGGTGTGTACCACACTCGACATGGACCAGAGGAAGCAAAGGAAAGAGTTGTCTCAAGAGATCAGAAAGAAAATTATAGACAAGCATGTTAAAGGTAAAGGCTATAAGACCATCTCCAAGCAACTAGATGTTCCTGTGACTACAGTTGCACATATTATTCAGAAGTTTAAGATCCATGGGACTGTAGCCAACCTCCTGGACGTGGCACAGGAGGAAAATTGATGACAAATCTAAGAGACTGATAATCCGAATGGTAACAAAAAGAGCCTAGAAAGACTTCTAAAGAGATTCAAGGTGAACTTCATGCTCAAGGAACATCAGTGTCAGATCGCACCATCCGTCGTTGTTTGAGCCAAAGTGGACTACATGGGAGACGACCAAGGAGGACACCATTGTTGAAAACGAATCATAAAAAGCAAGACTGGAATATGCCAAACTACATGTTGACAAGCCACAAAGCTTCTGGGAGAATGTCCTGTGGACAGATGAGACAAAAATCGAAGTTTTTGCCAAGGCACATCAGCTGTATGTTCACAGACGAAAAAATGAAGCATATCAAGAAAAGAACACTGTCCCTACTGTGAAACATGGAGGAGGCTCTGTTATGTTCTGGGGCTGCTTTGCTGCGTCTGGCACAGGGTGTCTTGAATCTGTGCAGGGTACAATGAAATCTCAAGACTATCAAGGAATTCTAGAGAGAAATGTACTAGCCAGTGTCAGAAAGCTTGGTCTCAGTCATGGGTCATGGGTCTTGCAACAGGACAATGACCCAAAACACACCGCTAAAAACACCCAAGAATGGCTAAGAGGAAAAAATTGGACTATTGTAAAGTGGCCTTCTATGAGCCCTGACCTCAATCCTATTGAGCATCTTTGGAAGGAGCTGAAACATGCAGTCTGGAAAAGGCACCCTTCAAACCGGACACAACTGGAGCAGTTTGCTCATGAGGAGTGGGCCAAAATACCTGCTGAGAGGTGCAGAAGTCTCATTGACAGTTACAGGAAGCGTTTGATTGCAGTGATTGCCTCAAAAGGTTGCGCAACAAAATATTAAGTTAGGGGTACCATCATTTTTGTCCAGGTCTGTTTCATGAGTTTATTTTTTTAATAATTCTGTTGAAGCATGGTTGAAAAACAATGTCTGACTTTCATTGGTTAACATTTATAGAATTTTATTTATTATTACTTTTGTCAGATTAAAGTTATTTCTGTGACCATTGTGAGTTTTTCTTTCATTGACCAAAGGGTACCAACAATTTTGTCCATGTCTGTATATATGTATATATATATATATATATATATATATATATATATATATATATATATATATATTTTTTTTATTACTTTTATATTAATAAATAGTTAAAATTATTATAAATATATTAAAATGTTTTATGCACACATACAAGATCTATAATCATCGCAGCATTAGAAGAACTTGTACTTTATGTTGAAAGAAGAAAAAAGTCATACGTCATACGTAACGAATGGAGATGACGCTTGGCAGAAAACATTACTCGTTTATCCAGTTTATGAGGCGACAGGCCTGATTTGCCATCATCCTCTCCAGCAGCACAAGAATGATAAAAACACAGATAAACATCAATTACACGCTTAATGTGCATCCTTTGCTCTTCGCTATGACTAAAAAGCCTCCTGCGTCTGCAGAGAACCGCGAAAGAGAGAAAGAAGTACATACAAATTGCCCACAGTGTCTATTTTATAAATCAATTTTATAAATTTTGATTTTTGGGCTCATAAGTAGCTTCCCAGGAGGGAGGGATTGTTACGGCCACCGCAGAGCGATGACGGAGAGATTGTCTGCTTTGCCACCAATGTTTAAAAAGCTTTGGAGACATCAAAGCAGTGGCATCAAAGCTGTAGACGTGTGACGTGGGATTTTCCAGAGCTGGAAGTGAGCAGTAGGTGAAGGCCAGGATGCCGTTTGGGTGCAAGTTATTTATAAAACGTGCTTTTTGTGGCCTAAAAAATGACTCGTAAACAACAAAACAGCTGCTGTTTATAACTGATCTTCTAAATGTGCTCCAAAAAGCAACATGCAAAGCCTTATGGGATACGTGTAATGTGCCATTCAGCTAATGTTTTGGTTTTTTTCCGTCTGTATGAAGGACCACTGGTTTTGGAGGGTGAGAGATAACGCCGTGATGCCCGGTTACCCCATGCTCATCAACGTTTTCTGGAGAGGTCTGCCACCCAAGATTGACGCCGTCTATGAGAACAGCAAGGGAAAATTTGTGTTCTTCAAAGGTAAGATTTCTACAGTGCAGTTTGAGGAGGTAGTAAAGGAACAGCGTGAAGATGACACTTAACCTTGTTTCTACAGAGAGGTCGACAGCTGTAGGGCTCTCACGGGTTTATCTACCCTGCCTAACCGGAGCAATATAACACTGTTAGGAGTTCATCTAGTGACAAACCTGTCAAGAACATGGGTCACATTGAAAACAAAAAACATTTACGAATGCTGTACAACAATTATCATCATATTAAAATGAGTCATGTATGTATTGCTTATTTATATATGTATATGTTTTTTAATTGCACATTCCAGGTAATATCAATCAATCAAAGTCCATTTGGGTTGTTTTGATTAATTTATAATAACTTAAACAGATAGAGGTAATTGACTAATTTTATCTCCTCCGATGACAATGTAGATGCCTGACAAACGTTATTGTTGTGATTATTAACTTTGGCTAGGTATGAAGGTATGACAGGTTCATAGAGTTTGTCGAAATTATTTATCCTTGATCATTTTTAGTCAGCTTTGACGAAACAGCTTTCAAAGTGAAAGTAGCCTTGTCACCTGACCCGAATACAGCGTGCCGATTCGCTAAAATAGACTTATCGTCTTCTGATTCGCTAAAATAGATTTATCGTCTTTTGATTCGCTAAAACAGATTTATCGTCTTCTGATTTGCTAAAATAGACTTATCTTCTGATTCGCTAAAACAGATTTATCGTCTTCTGATTCGCTAAAATAGACTTATCGTCTTCTGATTCGCTAAAATAGATTTATCGTTTTCTGATTCGCTAAAACAGATTTATCGTCTTCTGATTCGCTAAAATAGATTTATCGTTTTCTGATTCGCTAAAATAGATTTATCGTCTTCTGATTCGCTAAAATAGATTTACCGTCTTCTGATTCGCTAAAATAGATTTATCGTCTTCTGATTCGCTAAAATAGATTTACCGTCTTCTGATTCGCTAAAATAGATTTATCGTCTTCTGATTCGCTAAAATAGACTCATCGTCTTCTGATTTGCTAAAATAGATTTATCGTCTTCTGTTCAATGGCGCTTGTCGGCTTCTGGAGTAAAACGTGATCGCATTTCAGATCGCGCTACATGTGGAGAATAATGCACGGCGATCAGCTCATTTTTTAAGTACCGTTTATCGGTTTTTGCAGAAGAACTCATGAAATATGATCAAATGTAATTGGCCTTTTTTTAAGTGTGCATTTAGCTGAAAGGTAGAGTACATTCATACTGCATGTGTAACCGAGGGAAACAGTCAATTTCAGGATAATCATGTAGAAAATATCAGGCTTGAATATATAGAGCTATATTTCCCATGGGGGAGAAAGTATGTGTGTGTGTGTGTGTGTGTGTGTGTGTGTGTGTGTGTGTGTGTGTGTGTGTGTGAAAGAGAGGTTTGAAAATCGCTAAAAAGGAAAAGAAGAGGCTGGGCCAGACGGGATAATGACAAATACACACACACACCTACGCAAACACAGCAGTTTTCCACACGCTTTTGTTTCTCGACAGCTAGATAAATGGTCTCCCGTGTTCAGAGAGCCTAATGAACCTTTTTAGCCCACCATGCCTGTCATCTTAATTATTTATTTGCCTGCACACCTCACATCTCCACTATCAGATCAGAGAGCAGGAGGAACGAGGGAAGCATGGAACAATTACAGGTCGCTTCCGCGTATCGGTGTGCGACTGTGCATCAACCTCGTCTCAGATTGTTCTGCTAAAATTCTTTAAACTGTGAGAAATACAGTCAAAATGACCTGGTAGAAATGGGCTTCAATAGTTTTAGAAAATAGAAATAGTAGATATATTATTAGAAATATTATTATTAAAACACAAATGAAACAGCAGTTGACATTCAGTTTAGTAAGGGGTCTCACATTTGTGCCTATTTCTAATATATATATATATATATATATATATATATATATATATATATATATATATATATATATAGTAAAATTTTATTATGTCTCATGAATAAATATAAAAAAATAAGGAGTGCATATTTGTTACGCTGTGGTAGCAGGAAGGAGCACTCAACGAGAATATAACTCTTAATAGTTTTTAATCTTCCACAAAAGACTAAATAACAATACAGACAGGCAAGCAGACAGACAGACTGGAACCACACGCATACATAGACGAGACCATTTAACAGGAACTTATATAGCAGAAAGTAAATGACATAATTAACTGCACACACCTGAACACAATAAGACAATTAACTGAAGACAGAAAGTAGGGCACACAGAGCACATGGGACATGAAAAAAAACAACAACAAACAGTCCTAACACGTGACAATATTTCAGACTATTATTAGAATTTATTATAAAGTTATAATGAATATTTAATTTATGTAATTTAAAAATGAGCATTTTTAATGTTTATATTACTGTATATTTTTATATTGTGTTATAAATAATATTAGTAAATAAAACTGTAAACGATCATTAAATTAATAAATGATTCTTATATTATAATCACATCTACATAATGCATTATCAAATATAATTATTTGGTCTCATGAATAAACATGTTCTAAAATAAATGATAAATATTCAAAATGTATTATAAAACACAAAGTAAAATAGCTATAAATGAATGCGAATAAACTTACTCTTATATAACGTGTTTTTGATGAGAAATGCTTGAAATCACACCGAGCTCATTACGACTGAGCTTATAAACTCATCACATTTGCGATTTTCTTCCCATGGGCTCGTACACAGTGTGTGTGGTCCATGTGGAGGCAAATAAACACTTTTTTTTTTCACACTCGTTGCCGGTGGAAAGAAGGCGCAGAGTGAGGATCGCTTACAATGACCTCTGAGCAGTTAAGTAGGTCAGAAAGCATGGCCAAATCTGGATGTTTTAATGTGTTGACCTCCAGCCAACATTTACAATAAAACCATCCTGCAATTTCACTTTCACAAACATACTCGCACAATCACTGACAAAACACAGACATAAATGAGCAAACACACACACACACACACACGACTCCAGGGGTCTGCAACGACCTCTCTGGCACAGAGAGACCTGACCCCGCTGAGAGGGCCATGAGAAAGACGCAGGTGATGTGACAGGCATTTCCTCCTCTAGAGGAAAGATGACGGACCCGTCCTCCTCTGACCCCTCGGACTCCAGCCCTGAACCCGGCCCTCTGCACCCTGCTCTCTTAAAGCACACTGACATTTTAAAGCGAAGGCATTAACATGTCAGGTCTGAGTAACAGTGGCAGACGGGCGGCCAAAGGCCTGCTCACGGTAATTAAAGGCAAACAGGAAGTGCCTGAACTGTGAAATTGAATGTTTGGTTTTGCTGAAACAGACATTTATCTGGAAATGATGTAAATATTGGGGATTACTATCAATAACCTCAGTGTTAGATTATCAGTGATTTGAGACAAATTTCACTGGTAGAAACATGAAATGTGATTATGGATTTTCCTCTGGATAAATGTGCAGTAGGGAATTTTTATATATATATATATATATATATATATATATATATATATATATATATATATATATATATATATATATATATATATATATCTCAATAATTTGTACTATATAATATTGTGTTGTATAATGTGTAGATTTATTATTAATATTTATAATAGTTATTTTATAATATTATACATTATATAAAATATTGATATTTTTATTAATGTAAGAATTATATAATAAAAATTATTTATATATTAAAAGTGCCATGTTTAATTCTTGCAAAATGACCCATACATTGCCATTAGAGTAAAATTACTGAACCTAAACATGATAAAAATGCTAATCGTAGATTAAAATTTCATATGGCGCTTAGAGGCTTTTGCCTCTGAATTCTTCATATTGAGCTAATAGTGCATTTAATTACATGAATACAAATTTCAAATAAAAAAATAAATGTTTACTTTAATGTTAGATAGATAGATAGATAGATAGATAGATAGATAGATAGATAGATAGATAGATAGATAGATAGATAGACAGATAGATAGATAGAATGTTAATGTATTTATTGATAAAGTATGCAAGCAAATACAATACAATCTATCAAGGCATATTTTCCTCATCATCATTCACCATCATCAAGAATTTTTGCCAATACTCTTATACTCAAAAGGCACAGAAAGAAATCATTACTATATAGAATCACCAAATTGTCCAAAATCAGCAAACCCCTCAGCAGTTTGTGGAGCCAAACCTGAAAAAATCAGCAAGTCATAAAGAATTTATAGAAACCATGATTTACATTTTCCTTCTGTGGCTGAGCTGAATGTCTGAACGTTCTCAGAATCTACCCTGGGCTGAATGCTGTAATCTCCTGATTTCTACTTTGTTCTTGTGCTTCTAGGTAAGCAGTTCTGGGTGTTCAAGGACACAATGCTACAGCCTGGCTACCCCCAGGACATCTCAATGTTTGGAAACGGCATGCCGGCTCAGAGTATAGAGACAGCCGTCTGGTGGGAGGACGTGGCCAAGACCTACTTCTTCAAAGGAGATAGGTATGTGCACAGCATGTGTGTGTGTGTTTATGTGTGTGCTCGGCCATGTGTGTGTTTTAACTTTCTCTGTTTATCTATATGCAGGTATTGGAGATATAATGAAGACTTAAAAATGATAGATCCTGGTTATCCCAAGTCCATTACTGTATGGAAGGGTGTTCCAGATTCTCCACAGGGAGCGTTTGTAGACAAAGCAAATGGTAATTTTTACATTACAATATATATGGATATTTTTTTTATTATCTACTCAGCCTCTATTGTTTTCAAATCCATAAGACTCTCTTCTTTTCAGGATGCTTTTGAACTACAAAAATCCTATTAAATCATAGAGTAGCTTTGTGTGAAGAACACACTAATATTTAACATACCTTCTGCCTTGGCTTTCAAATTTAATGCATAAAAAAATGCTTTTTGAAATATTATGCAGGAGTCCAACTTTTATAGTGACAAAACAATAATTTTAAGCCAACTAACTTGGTATTTTCAGTGGAGTTTTTTTTCCAGCTAGTTATTAGTGCTGTGATGCTAATGCAAGGGACACAAGTTTGAATCCCACTTGCAGCATATCCCAACTTTCTGATTTCCTGTCGCTTCTCCACACCATTCATAATGTAAAAAAGATACAATGGCAGAGAAAAATTTTTTAACCCAGCTGTGGAACCAACATAAAAATCACTTCAGAAAAAGAGAAAAACCAACATACATTCTAAACATGCACAAAAAGGGGTCATGTGATGTTGCTATAAAGATTTTTTTGTGTGTATTTAGCGTAATGCAATATTCTACACATATTGTACATCCTCTAAGCCCAGCCTTCCTGAAACTGGTACAAAGCTCATCCTTCTAAAGAAGCGAAGTATACTCTGATTGGCCAGCTATCCAGTGTGTAAATGTTACGGCCTTACCATAACGTGATGCAGTGTCCCGGTGCTATGACACAAAAACAATTAAAGCCATTACAAACGAAGCATTTGGGGATATGTTTACAGATTATAATGATTACATTACACCATTTCTACATTGGTGATTGGAGAAACAACAAGCACAACACTACGCCGCTCAAAACTTACGTTAAGTCGCAGGTTATTTTAATAAGAGAACCTAACTTACTTAAAGGTTGTGAGTCAGAAGTGCCATACAGTCCTTGCAGATTTGGAATTGCCTCACTTTTTATTCTCTGTGCACAGCCAGCATAGCCTGCTCTATCAGGTTCAGGAATCAGTTCTCCATAAACGCGCTCAACACACTTTAATATTTGTGTTGAACTGTACTGTAAACTTAACCACTGGTTTCTAGTTATGTCCTCTTTTAGAAGCACAAAGAAAGTAGTTTGGCTTTCACAACGAAACACAGCGTCTCCAGAAGATGGCGCTGGCAGCAACACTACAGTGAGAATGATAGCTCCGTCTTCTTTGCGTAAAGATTTGGGTGGTGTTATGAAAATAAACCCACACAGTGATGAAGTGTGGGCTTGTTTAAACAAGCCATTTTAAGGGGGAGTGGACAAGTCATACCTTTTCTAAAGAATTTCTCTTTGGTTTTGAACCTTTAGTCTTTGCTTAGTCAACTACAACTATGCACTAAGAGCTTGTAACACTCCAAAGAGAAAGGTAAACTTGAAATCGCATCATTTGACCCCTTTAAGTAAAGACTTGTTAGCAAACTACGAACAGACCATGCAGCACGGTCTGAAATGATCTTGCATTTGAGTCTGAATTTTTTCTGTCCGTTATGAAGCAGTGTCGCTGTCAATTACACTGGCCTATTTTCATTCTGCTCGAGAGCACAGTTCTGAAGGGTTTCGGGTGAGTGTGAAGGTCTCTGGCAGGAGCTCTCGGGGTGGGGACGTCTTGCATGAGTTCAGTCCGTAGCTGCAGGCACGCAGGTCGACAGCCACACACATGCCATCTGTACCCAGCCCCGCTGCCAGGTTTGCCCGTGGACGCAGGCGCTCATCTGAGCGTGAAGGGTGGATTGATATTCCAGGGAAATTGTTTGGCTAACCACACTTTGAAAGTGATTGTGGGCTTTCTTTCAGCCCTGTCTCTGCACGTTACCCAAAAGGCCTCTGTGGGCGAGACAGAGTTGAGAAAATTGACCCTAATTATGTGTCATCATGGCCAGCCGATCATGGGGAGATGGGAAAGGATAGCGTTTTTTTGTTGGTTTTTTTTTTCCTTGCTCTCTAGTCTTGCGAGTATCGATGTTACGATAACCCGTGGTCTTACGATAAGCCTTTTAGATCACACTTTTTAGATCACACTGAGCCTCTCTTCCTGTCTGGAACATTTTTATTTCCAGGATTTAGAATCTTTGTTCAACAGATTTTGTGAAGGGTGACAGGAAATTAGCAGGGAGATGTGAGATCAGGATTAATCTCAGATTTGAACTGAGTTGGCTTGAACAAAACAAAAATAGATGACACTAAACTAAATAAAAAATTTATTTGTCCCATTTTTGGTCACTGAAATGAAATGATTAAAAAAACTGTCAAATAATAAAAAAAAACATTTATTACATTTCATAAATTGATCATTAAATAAAATATAATTGTGATATTTTAAATATAAAAAGCTAAAATATATATTTTTTTATTTTACAATGTATTTTATAATATATTGTTTAATATTTTAATAATACGTTTCTTCTTATTTTAATTTTGGTAGCTTCAGTCATTGTCATTATTATCACGTTATTAACTTTTAAACATGTCTGTATAGTTTTTCTGTCGTAATTTTAATTTTAGTTTTAGTAATTTTCCTGTGTGCTTATGACATTTTAAATATGTCTGTATTTAGCAAGTGAAGTTAAACTAAATGAAAATGAGAATAAAAATTATAGAAATGTTGCCTGTAGCTACTGTTTTTTTTAGATTTTTACTAGTGAATTTAGGCATCACTATATTATATAGTACACTATGAAAAACAGATATTCACTATGAGGTTTGCTAAAGTTTATACTTAACAAAGCTATGTGAGTGTTAGATGGCCGCAAAAGTAATCAAAAAACTTAAAAATAAACAGGGGCAATCAAATATCCAATGTAAATGTATAAACAACTTACAAATGTCTCCCGTGTCAATGCTTCGCAGGTTTCACTTACTTCTACAAGGACAAAGAGTACTGGAAGTTCAACAACCACAGGCTGCGGGTGGAGCCCGGCTACCCTCGCTCCATCCTCAAAGACTTCATGGGATGCGACCTCATGCCCATCGACCCCGACACGCAGCCGACCGAGGACGAGGACGTAGTGATTACACTGGACAACGAAGCCAGCACGGTCAAAGCCATCGCCATCATCATTCCCTGCGTCCTGGTGCTCTGCCTGCTGGTGCTGATCTACACCGTCTTTCAGTTCAAGAGGAAGGGGACGCCCCGACACATACTGTACTGCAAACGCTCCATGCAGGAGTGGGTGTGAGTCATACGGCCACGAGACACGGTGGCGTAAACACCCTAAACTTGCGGACTTTGGCTCTTGACCTGCGTCTCGCTCAAGGTGAACAGCGAGGGCCTTTGCTTTGATTCCCCCCTCTAGGAGACGAGGGACGCATTTCCCTCCAAAACTCCCTTCTCTTGTCCCATTGGCCCCCGGTGCACCCACTGTAGGACTTGTGGGAGGCTTACGGGGTTGCAAGGATCCCACGGTGCATTGCGCCGTCCAGTGCCACCGTTCGATGTGGAAATCGCTGATTGCTATACCTTTAGGTTTTACAAGTGCACGCTAAAAAGATGAAAAAAATTAACGAAAATGCAGCAGGAGTCACTTTTTTTTTTTTTTTTTTTTTACTTTCGAATTTTCGCTTGACTCCGATCTATTTATGTTTTAAACAGAAATAATTACGATTCCCTTTAAAGCATCCCAAACCAAATAAAGACTCCAAAGAGGATCTTTTTTTCTCTTTTTACGATTTTTTTATTGTTATTATTATTATTATTATTATTATTATTATTATCATCATTTCTCCCTCCCTGCTCTAAATATTTTGCAGTCATATGTAGTGGGGGAAGTTTTGACTGTTGTGGCAGTCTGTCTCAAAAACAGGGGCCAAAATATTCTGCAATATTTTTAATAGCCTTAATTATGGATTGTGTTGTTGCTTTTGTTTTTGTTTATTCGTTTGTTTTTTTAAGCACCGCTTCGTTTGTCCTGTCGGAACGGCAGTGCAGTATTGCTTTGCTCCCTTTGAGATCAATTGGAGACCTCATTTTTGCCAGGGGCCGCACTGGAACGGGGCGGGACTCCTTAACCTCTGCCTAACATATCAGTCAAAACAGAGGGAAGACCAAGCCACTGCAACAACGAATACTTTATCGTGTTTTTTCCGTCCGATGGTAGAATTGCAACGCAAAGGAAGTGCTTGAACCGTTTATCGTGCTTAACGCTCACTCGTTTGGTCGTGTTTACACGGACAGAGATTTGAGAATTCGTTACTTCCCTTTTTCCGAAAGGTTGCTGTTCGAGACAGAGCATGTCATCTCCTTCGGACTGCCTTGTTTTTAGGTCTGGATGGGATCCGAGAACCTTGACGTTTGAACTAGAACCACCAGAGCAACTCAGGACAGCGCTTGATTCAAAGTGTATGCAAGCCTTCACATCCAGTCCTGTGTCTTTATTATCAACCGAGAAGAAAATCAAAGATATATCATGTAACGTTTCACCATTGCTTGTGATCGGAAGCTTCTGCGAAAGGATCGGACGATTACGTTTTTTTTATGGAGTCAGAACTTTCGGTTCGGTTCACGTCTTGCGGTCTGACTCTAGATCGGTCCTTTGCATCGAACGGATGTTTGAACATAGAGTTATTTGCTTGCATTAGCATTTTTTTATGTTCGATTTTCTTTTTCTTTTTTTTTTGGGTACATTTGCAATCAAATGGCCTCAACCTCAAGTTTAAAGTGGTACTTAAAGTGCTAAGCTGTCATCCGGCACGTTTCCTTTAGATGCAAGAGAAAAAAAAAACACAAAACAAAAAAACACTTACGTCATCTAAAGTAAACCATATGCGTGTTTCTGGCAAGCAGTGTTTGAATGTGTCTGTATTGATGCTAGATTTTCTTTTTTTCTTTCTTTTTTTCCTTTTTCATTGTTTTTAAAAAAAGGAAAAAATGGGACATTCTTCAAATTCATGTACTTCATGACTCGGTTTGGGACGAACCGTCCTGACAGACTTAATAAATTAATCAGTATATGATTAAAATGCCTTTTAGCGCTTTGTTCACATTTATTATACATACATATTCAGTCTGGGAAAATATTAAAATCTACTCTTTCAACTAACACAAAAACCATTGGTGATACCATACAATATATCAAAAGACTATGGTATTACCAATGTGCTATCGCAGTACTTTTCTGCCTTTCTTTCGCTTACAAAAATGTACCATGGAATTTTGGACATTTTGACATAGTAGTAAAATGGTATTTGAACATAGTACCATGATACTAATACGGTATTCTGGACATTTTACCACAGTACTGCATTGGCATTGAACATTATACCATGCTATTTTACCATGGGTCTGTTAGCATGGTACATGGTAGCATTATACTACTATGGTATTTTGGACATTTTACCATGGTGCTGGTAAATTAAAAACCACCCTATTTTAAACATATTACCATTATTACCATCATACTTTACACACAATATCATTTGACCATGGTACAACTATGGTATTTTTGACACATACCATGGTATTACCATAGCATTTTTGACTTGTTACCATGGTAATACCATGGTATTCTGTTCATGTACCACTTTATTAAGGGCACATACCATATTCTTGGAAATACCATGTAAATACAATATCACATAAGTTCCCTAACATTAGAATTCCCTCTAATGTACCATGTGCAGTACATTTTGTAAGTGTTCTACCCTCTCTCTTTCTCACTGTGTGTGTGTGTGTGTGTGTGTGAGCATTCGCACGAGTGCATCTGAACATTTCCCAGAATCCCAGCCGATCAAACAAAAGTCAGCTTTGAACAGCTGAGAGGAAACGGCGATCGTTAAATAATCCAGAAAATCGAGTATCATGAAGGTGGTGTGTATCCTGTGGTTATATTTAGCTAGCATGATAAGAATCAGAGCATAAAATATGAGACGGCGGTGGGCAGAGGCATTTAGAACCCGCCAAGTGCAAAAGTAAACAGAGACAGCGGCAGGCCGGGCGCTTTCTGATTGGCCCGTCGGAGCCCTGGCATGACGGATGAGGTCAGGTCGGGGATCCAACTGCCATCTATGTTCCAATTCAAATCTAGCTCAGCAAAATGACTGCGGCCATGGTTACTGCAAGCATTAACGGCTGAGATGAGAGATTACAACGGGAAATAGTCTGTGACTGTTTTTTTCACAGTTTAATCACTCTAAACTGACCAGCAATGTTGATAATAGGGATGTGCGAAAGTACATATTTTCGAATTTAAGTACTCGGTGGGTCATCTGCATGACTAGTCAATTATTGTCAGGAGGCCAAAAATATCTGATTGCATGTACAATATTATTCAAAACTCTTGGGGACGGTAAGACTTTTTTGTGATGGCTGTGAAAGTCTCTTCTTCTCACCAAGCATTTATATGATACAAATACTGTAATACAAATACTTTTATTTTTAGTAATATTGTGAAGTATTAAAACATTTGCAATAACTGATTTCTGTTTAAACGTATCTAAAAATTTAATTTATTCCTGTGATGCAAAGTATCCTTACTCCATTTTTCAGTTTCACATGATCCATCAGAAATGATTATAATATGCTGATTTGCTGCTTTAAGAAACATTTTGTATTATTATCAGTGCTGAAAAAAGTTATGCTGCTTAATATTGTTTTTTTTGTTTTTTTTGCGGAAACCATAATAATTTTTTTGAATTTTTCAGTAAAAAGGAAGTTCAAAAGAACATCTATTTGGAACAGAAAATATTTGTGGCATTAAAAATGTCTTTAAAAATTGTGAAATGTAAACTAATTTTCTCAAAATTGCAAGAAGCAAAGTCCAAATTATGAGACATGAACTCAAAGTTGTGAGAAATCCAGTTGCAATTACATTTTTTTCTTACTCAGTAATTTTAAAATAAATTACATCAAAAAACAAAAACAAACAAACAAACCCCAGACTTTTGAATAATATTGTACATGAACTTTTAAAAAATGTAATACAATTTTTATTAAATTAGGAAAATAATATATTATACATCTGACCATAATTTTCTTGTAAGTGGTGAATCTGTTTTTCAATGAAATCAGCGCTGGAATAAATGCAACTAAAGACAATTCCTCAGAGAGAGCATTTTATTCCGCAAACGGACTTTACGCTAAAGCTCAGTGTTCTAAAACATTCGCTGTGAAGTCATATCTCAAATTTCATTGCAACAAAAAAATCTGCTATTTGAACTCATTTTTGTATGCCTATCCGACTAGTTGATCATAACCGGACGAGCGTGCGACGCGTGTGTTCATTCACTAAGAAGCTAATCTGTGGTTGTGAGTCTGCTCTCTCTCTGATCGTTTTCTGTCTAGCCGACAGAACCTGTGGTGCTAACTGGACCTACACTGGTGAGCGTCGTCTTAATCTTTTGGTGCTGTTATTATTTTCGACATTACTGATTTTACACTTGATTTGATTTGTCCGTGCAGGAGTAATGTATTCGAGCTCATGTAGCACTAGTCGTGATGGTAGTCTCGCGTGTTAAAGACTTACGTATATATTTCCTGTTTGTTCTGTGAAGGCCTTACGCTTCAGCTAAGTCAGGTGTCAAAGGTCGTGCCGCCCATCGGCTACATGTTGGTGCTAGACCCTGATTCATGTTTACAGTTTCTGTAACTTTAGCAAAGATGTGGTTTTCTGTTTGCTTTGCGGCATTGTATCATTTATTGGAACTAACGTCTCAGTTCCTCCAATTCATTAGCATCTGCGCTAATCTCAATCATCCTCATTGTCATGTGTACCGTCTCGCCATCTTGATTATGTTAAACAATTCCAAATGAAGGAAAGAAACGAAGTCTGAAAGACATGTTTATAGTTTTTTCATTCTGTCTGTAGCCCTGTATTTGTGATGTATCTGTTGACGATCCATTTCATTGATCAATAAACTCATTTGAACATATTTCCCCTGAGCAATTTTCCGTTCATCTACCTGTACCATTATCATGCATCCTCATTTTCACTCTGTTGCGCGGGATTCATTACGTGTCATTCCCAATCCAAACGTCACCGTCTCTGAAAAAAAAAGTTTTTGGTTAAAACTGAAAGAAAAACTAAATACCGTAAACTAAATACGAACTGATTGACAAATAAAACACGCATAAAAGACTTCATCAAATATATATATATTATATATTATTATTATATATTATATATTATAATCCAATGTAGAAAAATTGTGCCCTAAAAATCCTCAAGAATTTTCAACAAAAAGGGAAAACCGTTTAACACCAACTCAAACAAAATAGAAATAAAAACTTAAGAAAATGATCAATTCTGAAAGTGCAAAATAAACAAAACTAAAATATTTATAAAAAAAAAATTCACACAGAAAAAAATGTGTAAAAAGCAAAAAACTAAAACAAATTCAAATGTAAATCTAACTGTAAATGAACTAAATAAAAACAAATAGCATTTTCTCAACTTAATTCGTAAAAATACACGCAGGCTCGGAAGTAATATCTCTGAAATAAGACGATAAGCTTTTCAAGATGTTGTATTTTTATGAAAACCTTCCATTTCGTAAAGTGATAGACTTAAATAGACTGTAAATGTGTTTCCATAATTACAAAGTCCTTTTAATTAAAGGGCTTGGTGTTCTTTTAAATAACATTACATATCAAGATTTTCGCGAACATTGATTCATAATGTCTTTATGAGTGTCTCTAGGCAGATGTGCATGGATGCAGCCCAGCTAGGAACCACAACTGCAGTGAGAGCTCATTATCCTCATTAGTCGGACTGTGCTAAAGTGATTCGAACTGCAGGAAGAAATTAGCTCCATTTCTCAGAATATTGACTTGCTCGTGGGGTTCATTCTACTCTCCACGCCTTACTGACTTTTCTGAAATATCACAATATCGCTACGAAAGAAACAGCACACACCCACACACTACCAACAGACAGCATAACCTATAGACTCCATACACAAACATAACATACAGGCTGTCAAAACAGCTTACCAAAAACTTATGCTATGTTTTTCGTTTGAGCAGAATGAACTGCGTGACCTACTACTTTTTCCAAAATACGCAGTACGATAAAGAGATTGCTGTGTGGAATACTGTAACAATGAGGTTAAAAAAAATCTCTTTAATTTCCTGACAAGTAATAATGCTCTCATTACGAGAGAGTCAAATGTTCAGACAAAATGCTAAATAAGCATTTGGAATTCGTTTGAATCAGTTTTAGCAGGCTGTTTTATTTCACCAGTAGGTGGCGACAAGTGAATTTCGCAGTAGTTTTTTCATGCCACAATTCTCTACAAACGAGTCACCGAATCATTTGTTAAAGCAATTCGAAAAAACACCCCTCATTTACGTCCAAAACGAGTATCTAAAAATCATTTGTGTGATTAAACATCTACCGAGGCCCCAGAAAATGGGTTTAAACATCCTGCGAATGACAACAACGACGATCAGACGCATTGAGTTTTCTACGCATTGAGTCGGCTACTTCGTATAAATTCGTACGTCCTGGCTCATATGAATTCATTTTGTGAAAAATCATATGCATTTTATAAGGTGGCAAATTCGTAGCAATTCGTACAAATGACCCCCTTTGCCTACCCTACCCCTTACAGAAAACATACAAAAACGTATAAGATTAGCCACCTTGTAAAATACGTACGATTTGGTCATGGTACAGCAATAAAATGAACGTAACTTAAAAATATTAAGCATTGTGTTATACAGTCATGCTCTTTTCTAAATTAAATATTATATATTGTCTTTGTACTAAAACAATATAGCTTAAAGGCAACATTACCTAAAGATCCTAAAACATATTTACGTTTTATATTTGCTATTTTCTTTATTGTTTACTATAATTCCGTGTTCGTACTGCACTCAAGTCATTACTTTGACTCCACTCACAGATTACTCCTTCAAGTTCAAACACAACAGGCATTTTGCACTCAATGACACCTTCTACGTCTAAACATCCTAAATATCTAGTGACTTACTCAATGCATTAGAAAAGAAAACCTGATTAAACCGGTAACTGATTAGTCCACTCAGAGACTTGTGCAATATTGCATGAGACCCTGCTAATGGTTCTAACCTTTGTTGTAGCTTTAATGATCAGCATTTAACTGGAGGCCTGCAGGCTGGAAACATGTTCTCTGGGAACTAATCAATACACGGCATGGTTCACTTGACTGCGAGACATTAATCAGCCAAACACAAACACTACATAATGGAGGTGTTTTTAGTACTGCATTTAATACTGTACCTTAGTCAGCTGTCTTTCTAGAGAACCGGGCATGTGTTTCCAGGTACTGGGATTCTTCCTCCGTCTGTTTAACACATCCTGCCGCGTCCCCTCAGCTCCCACGAGTGATCATTTCTGCCTAATTGAACCTGCCACAGAGACGGTAGCTGCTGAAACATTTAGCTTACTTAGAACCGAGAGAGAAAGAGAGAGAGAGCAAAAAATGATGGTGGAAAAAAGTGAGAATTAGGGATGAATGAAAGGACAGAATACAAAGTGATACGAGTTTCAGGAACAATGAGGTGATCTAAAACTTTTTGATCAAAGTGCTACAAAATTCGAGCACCCTCAAGCTGTTTAAAACCTGCACTACCTTCTTTCTTTTACACGTAAGGAGAATTTTGAGGAATCTTTACATAGCTTTTTTCCATCAAAGTTCATAGCGACCAAAAAATGGGTATAGATTGGCTCAAAAAACCTTCCAGTGAACAGATCTTTTTTTAATAGAAAAAATGTAATCTAAAGAACCTATTTCCCTAGAACTTTTGTGCAAAAGAAAGGTTCCATATTAAAGTGCCCCTGTTTATGGGTTATGAAAAGTTCATATTTTGGTTTGGGGAGACAACAGGTTGACATGAATGCAATATGCTAATGTTTCATGCTGACATCAAAATAATAGTTTGGGACTCTTTCTTTTGAGAGACACTAACTCAGCTCAAAATGCTCCAAAGACCACTCGGAAGAATAGATCTGCGCCATTACAGCCCATACCTGCTAAAAACGATCTGTTTTTATTCTGATTTTCATGTTTATCACACTGAAATCATGCGTTTTAGACCATATCAGTTGAAACCTCTGATATGTTAGGGTTTTCTGAGCGCACACGTCTTAATGACGCGTACAGAAAGCGGCTGTCAAAGGCATGTGAGTACTAAACTAATCTCTCATTCACACGAGTTTACATTAAAAACACATGAGTTACAGTCAGTTATTTCTGTGATGGCAAACAACTGGGAAACAAATTGCACATTTATATTAGATCTGTGTGGCAGCAGCAATGTAAGTAAATAAGTAAATAAATCAATAAATCCACTGCTCTCGTCTCCTCTGAGGCATAGCTTTCGCCATAGCACTTGAACTGGTACACCTTTGGGAAATCAAAATGATGGCGCCTTAAGTGCAAACTTACATATTAAGGACTGGTAATATTATAATGAGAACCCATTGCAAGGTCACAAGGGGAGCGAGATCATGTGCTCTCGTTTTTATCAGAGGCTTGCAGAAAAAGGCCTACTAAAACAAAGAGTTACTCATTTTCACGTTTCCTCGGTTGGTAGATGCACCGGACTTTAGCACTTAAAACCTGGAACATTTCGATTTTCATGATATGTCACCTTTAAAACTTTGCAGGTTGTTTTCATTCACTTAGGGTTCTGTTACACACTGCATGAAAGTTCATTTTTAAAAATCCAGAGTAGGGGCACTTTAAAGGTTCTTCATGGAATCAATTCCATAAGAGAACCATTATTTTAAAGGGTGTAAAGAGTGTTTTGTGCAAAAGTAAAGCTTACTTTATTGGCATCTATGGTTCCATGAAGAACCTTAAAAGGTTCTTTATAGTGGAAAACAGTTTAAAACAGTTTAAAAGGAAAAAAATGGTTCACCGAAAGGTTCTTTGGGGAACCAAAAATTATTCTTCAGTGTGTGGAAAGCTTCTGTGGATGTTCTTCATACCATTAGTGTGGCTGTCAAGCTAAAAAAATGTCTTTGGAAATAAAATGGTAGTCCATACCACTTGTGCACTATACTCCAAGTGATTTGAAGCCGTATGAAACGGGCCAACAACATGTAAGACGCTCACAGAAAAAGTATATTGGATGCTGTATTTGAGTCGTTTTTATGTTCGGCTGATGTTCTCAGCAGGTGTGTTTCTCGTCATTTCCCTGGTGGCTCTGAACCAACTGGGGGTAAAACACACAAAGAGTTCATGCACTTGTAAGTTCATGATCTCTAAACACTTTCCAAACATGTCAGAGGTGTTTGGGAAATAACTGGGCTGAGTGATCTCCTGTGGATTCCAACCTGAAGAAAAAAGGAAAAAAGCTACAAGACAGCTGTTTAGTGTTTGAGGCTGCACTGCATGTGGAAAAACATCAACATCTCATTCATCTTTATTATAATCTTCTTTGAAAATTATATTTTTTTAAACTCAACAATTAAAAATCATCTGTCTAAACAGGCCCTAAACAGGTTAATACGTTTCACTTCTAATGCACAATATGCCCAGAGCTCTTACCGTATTTCAGATGAATCTCTCAGAAATATAATTTCCTCACCGAAATTGCCGTGGAATGATAATTAATAGCACGGCCGTCTGACAAAGAGCTACAATCTAATCTTTGGGAGATCTGCAGAACGAATGGAAAGCAATTAGTAGCATTCAATGGAGTCAGCATTTCTTTTTGTTTGTGGCGAGTAGAATAAAATGTTTTAATATTCTCACTCTTAGAACAGAGAAGAAACATAGAAAGCTACAGTAATCTCTTCCTAAATAAGAGATAAAACGAGTTTACAAACTTCCTCAAAACACACAATGTTAATGAAAAAACTAATATACAAACCAACAAACAGCACTCTAAATTATGTTATTATAATTAGTATATTGATATGGTTTTCTAACTTTTTGATGCCAGGGACTGCCAAATGAGACGGTGTGAGGAAAAAAATATTAAGCACTGTATTATAAAGATATGTTGTTTCCTTAATTAAATACTTGGCTTTGTACAAAATTGTCTTTGCACTAAAACAATTTTCTATCATGTTTTAGAGGAGAGATGTAAAACCAAATGTACAAAGCAGAAAAAAAAACATTGTTTAACTAAATAAAAAATATAAAAATCACAATAAATTAAATGTTTAATTAATTATTTTTTTTTTTTAATTTAATAATACAAAATTTTTGTCCCATCTTAGACCACACAGTTGGAAAACACACACACACATATATGCATATATGTATATGTATATACAGTCAAGGCCAAAATTATTCATACCCGTGGCAAATTTCGACTTAGGGTTACTTTTATTCAATCAGCAAGTTTTTTTTTTTTTTTTTTTTTAATAAGACGATGTACAAGAGTTATCACTGTGGAAAAAACTTTATTTACATCAACAAAAAGTGGCATGTGCAAAATTATTCATACCTTTTGCAAACTGTCACAGTCTATGGGAAAATCTAAAGTTCTATACCATTCCAAATAGTCCAAGCTGTTTTAAAGCATCCAAATTACCCTGATTCGCTGGGAACAGCTGTTTTAATCAACTCAACAGAACTCAAAAGGAGAAAAACAGAAGCTCTCTCCTGTTGGTTTGTGGACAGTAATGGGTAAGACAAGGAGCTCACTGACGACCTGCGGTTGCGCATCGTGGCTGCTCACAAGTCAGGAAAGAGCTATAAGACCATATCTAAATGCGTTGAAGTTGCTACTTCAGCTACTTCAGCCGAACTTCAGTGGCTACAGTGCAAAGTATTATTAAAAAATACAAGACGTTCCACACTGTAAAAAATCTCGTGAGGACGTGGTCGGAAGCCAAAAGTGACACCTGTGCTGGCCAGGAGGATAATGAAAGAGATAAAAAAAGAATCCAAGGATCACCACCAAGGCCATCCTGATGAATCTGGGCTCTGCTGGTGCGAACATCTCAAGGCAGACAATCCAATGGACACTGCTAACCGCTGGGTTACATAAACGCAGACCAAGGAGGACACCACTTCTCCAGATAAGGCACACAAAAGCCCACTTGGCCTTTGCAAATTACAACTTCTGATCTTCTGTTTTATGGTTATGAAACAAAAATTGAACAGTTTGGCCACAATGATGCAGCAATGATGTCAAACATGGTGGTGGGAATTTTTTTGGTGGTATTTTTCAGTAAAAGGCATTGTGAAAAAAGGAGCAATACATCAAAATTCTCAACAACAATATCAGGCAGTCTGCAGGGAAACTTGGCCTTGTGCACCACTGGACATTTCAGCACGACAACAACCAAAAAGACACAGTAAAAGTGGTGAAGAAACAAAAACATTAACGTTTTGAAGTGGCCCAGCCAGAGTCCTGACTTAAATCGAATTGAGAATCTGTGGAGGGGGCTAAAGATCAGAGTGATGAAAAGGAGATACTCCAACCTGAAAGATGAATTGGCAAAAATACCAGTAGAGACATGCAAAAAGCTGGTCAGAAATTATAAGAAGCTGTAATAGGCAATAAAGGCCGTTTTATTGAGAAGGGTATGAAGAATTTTGCACATCCTACTTTTTGTTCAAATGTAAATAAAAGATGAGTAATATTTTTTCCGCAATGATGCCTCTTGTACAGTGTCTTATTATCTTTTCATGGTAAAAAAAAAACACTATATATATAGTGCACACTATACATATACATACATATTATCAATGGTTATTTGAACATGTAGATTTAAGTAACACTTTAGAAGCAGCAAAGCATTATATAGGCAATAACATTTAAAAGCAAGTACAATTTTACTGAAGTATATTGAAAAACTTCCGGGTTGTTAAATGCTTTGGCACGTATTCATAGTAAAAGTGATGAAATCACCTTGACACCACTTAAGTCATTGAAAAAAATGGCTCAGAGAAACTCCAGCATCATTTGTTTGCAGATATGTGTTATCTAACACGATGACATTCATGCATTTTCAAGTATTGCTTAAGTGTTCAAACACTTGAACATTGGGTCATCGCTCTGTGCTTTATTTAGAAGGGTGAAAAGAAAAAAAACATTAATCAAAAAACAGAAAAATATTGTATTTTTTGTCTAAGGGATTTATTGAAGCTGACCTGGCTCTCTTGATGAGCAACGGTCTGTGAAATAGCCATTGCTTCAGAAGTGGATGTACTTTTAAGCATATTAGTTCAAGGAGTGCACAGATGACTCCAAAGACCTGCAGGGAACAAACAGTACTGACAGGATGTTAACTTCTTCAGCTGGAAGTTTTAAAGTATCAGGAGGTATATGCCTTTTTGAATGTGCATGAATATAGAAAACAACCTATCCTGCAAAATAGTTGCATAATGGTTACATTAAACTCCAACTACTTCAGGAAAGTCTATAAAGCAGATTTGAGTACTGGATCATATATATATATATATATATATATATATATATATATATATATATATATATATATATATATATATATATATGATATTAATAATAATAATAATAATATTTTAAAACTCTATTTTCCATCAGTTGCAAGGTTATATCTCCCAATTCAGACTTTTCCTAAAATTGCAAATCTATATTACACAATTCAGACTAAAAAAGTTTATTCCATATAAGTTTATATCTAAGTCAGAACTGTGTGAGATAAAAACTAGCTTTTTTATCCCATTGTGGAAACAAGCTTCCGAAACAGACAGACACCTCAGAAACCATCGTGGATTCTTTGCCTCATTGCATGAGTCAAAAAAACTATTTTGCAATTCTGGTAATTATTTAATCATTTGAAATCTAGCAGTCAAGGCTACAGACTCGATGCTAATCCGTAGCCAGAAATATCCGTACAATTAGAGTCAGGGGAGCAGATACAGAGAGAGAAGACCTTGGAAGAGACAGCAATTAAAGGACAGAGAGAGAGAAATGATAGAGATGAAACTAAATGAGCAGTTTTAGACCTGTGGGGCACTAGACTGCTGTAACTCCTAATGAGCAAATCTCATTTGAGAGTCATGTGAACTCTTTATTATGGGAATGTATGGACATAAAGTAAATAGGAAGGGATAAAATATATCACAGTATAAAAGAGGAGAGCGAACAGATGGATGGAGCGCTTTTTAGGGACCGTGTTCCTTTTAGCTTTTTTTTTTTAACTTGCTGTGACACAATGTTTAATGGGACGTTTTTTGCTGTGCGCAATGCTAATTATAGTACATAATCAACTGTGAATAAATGAACTAGATTTTTATATTTTCATGGAGGAAAAAACGTAATGCCTATTCTGTAAAAGCTACATGTTTCTAGGGCATTCTGGGTGTCTTGGAAACAATCTTACTGGGCTTAAAAGTTAAATGACCCAGCCGACAAATCTTAAGATGGCCCTTTAACCTTTAACCTGCCATGAACATGCATTTCACATCCAGATAGTATGATGGTTTGTATTTACCACTGCATTTTTTACACCAAAATGCAAAACTCACTTATATATCAGATATAGATAACAAAATGTTATTTGTGTGATGCAAAGCTAACTTTTTCAGTTTCATTACTCCAGTCTTTGAAAATCATTCATCTATCTGAGAAAAAATCTGTATTATTATTATTAATGCTTCTTTGATGTATATAATGTGCAAAAGTAAAAATGTAATGTAAAGGTTTTACTGTGACTTTTAATTTAATGCATCCTTGCTTAATTAAAAGTAATATATAACATCTTGGCACATTTTAATAATTTAAATTAAATAAAAATAAATTGTTAAGTAAGGATTAATTTAATTGATGAAAAATGATTAAAAAAAAAACATTGTTTACATATATACATTATATACATTATGTAACAATGTTAACGTTTTTATTATCACTTTTGATCAAATCAATTAATCCTTTGTTTAATTTTTTCTTGTATATGACCCATTATTTGCCATGATATAATGCCAACAAGTCCCACAATCTGGCATATATTCAAATACTTTCTAAACCCAACCCAGATCATCCCAGGGGTTTGTTCAAATCCTTATCCCCAAGTATGAGTAACCATAATAGTGATTTTCCCAATAGTGCACGGATCATGTACTGTTTGCTCCTCGAGTTCACTGAGAATCCTTCAGAGGACCAAGATAAACACTGTATTAGCCGGAATGAGTTTTCTTTAGGATAATGTGATCAGTTAATTGCACCTCTTGTGAGCTCAAGCAAACGTTACATCATTGATTTTCAATGACAGCAGGGTGGATCCGGGGCTCAATAGCATCATTTTGATGGTAGGGAGTAATTGTAAATTAGAACGGGACATTATCATGTTAATTTAATGAGACCTGGCCAGCGGTCGTCTGGAATCTCCTGTGGTGCTCATGGAAATTACGTTAATACGTCTACCCAGGCCGCTTGACGTTCAGACGAGCGGCTTGATTTATTTCTAATTTGTTTCACAACAGGAGAAAAAGACAAAATCTCAGTCAAGACTTATTGTTTGGCTGTAGATGTGGGTCAAACTGAAACAGATTACGTTGATTGGAGCGTAGGGGCCGCTGATGGGGAATAAATGAGAGCTGGTCAGAGGGTAAAATGAGGGAGAAATTAAGTCGGCGTTTGATTTTCATGCTGTGAAAGTTGCAAAATCCTACTGTGGACTTTTCATTAACATAAATCCCACGGATAATGAGAAAAAAAACATCTTTGTGTTTGGTGGAAATATGGAAATATTACTGCTGTCCAGTGTAATTTGTTGTATACCTGATTCCTGGTGCCGGTGTTTACTTCGGTGAACTGTTGTTCATCAGGAATACAGAGTTGAATCAGCAGCAAAACACAGGAATGTGAACTGGAATCTGAACTGAAACAACAGGAAGTATAAAATGACTATATTGCAATTCAGAAAGGAAAGGAAATGCTCATTTCTAGGGTGTTCTTCCATATTGGTCAACAAATGTTATTATAACAAGTATGATAAAACTTGAACTTAAAGAAACTGTATAAACTTTCTTTTTCTATCTCTTTACTATTTATCCATCTATCTAACTCTCCATCATTCATCCATCCGTCTCTCTATCCACCATTTATCTCTCTATATAATATCTCTCTTAGCCATCCATTCATCTCTCCATGTATTTATCATCCATCCACCTCTCTATCACTTATGTGTTTATTCATCCATCTCTCTTCTCTATCTCTCAGTTATCCATTCATCTGTCCATCCCTCCATCCATCTCTCGATCTCTCCATCATCCTTCCATCCGTCTCTCTATCCATCTTTCATCCATTCATCTAGCCATCCATTCATCTGCCCATCTCTCCATCCATCATCCACATGTCCATCATCCATCCATCCAACTCTCTATCCATCTTTCATCCATCCATTTATCTGTCCATCTATTTTTCTAGCTCTTAGCCATCTATCTATCTATCTATCTATCTATCTATCTATCTATCTATCTATCTATCTATCTATCTATCTATCTATCTATCTATCTATCTATCTATCTATCTTCCATCCATCTTCAATCCATCAATCCAGTTTATAAACCTTCAAACTTTATGGATATTTCAGGTTTTATCAAGGCAACATTTAAACTTTAACTCGACAATCTTTGCTTTTCTTGTAAAAAGTGGAGTCACATGGCTTTGAATTTCAATTCCTTACAAATTCAAATTTGGCATCTTGTTTGCTGCCGCAATCCAAATTCAGCAAATTTCATTTACATTCAAATTGAGTACTAAACAGTGCACAAACCTGTTGTATACAGAGTGTTGTTTAGAGACCAAATATTTGTAAATAGCTATTTTCTGAAACTGTATTTTCACCTTGTTTTCTTTCTCCGTCCACTTTGTAGACGGTCTCTAATTCTTCTAAATAAAGTCATGAGCAATTTTGCATTACGTATGACAGACATAGCCAATTACCTCATGCAAATCAGAGCAGATAATGAACCGCGCTAGGTAACGGTTATGGGGCGCTAAGGAGCTGCGCTCTGATTGGCTGCGGTCTCTGAAGGCTTCTTCATCAGCCGAGTTGACTCCAGGTTGTCTTGTTAATCGGAAATACACTAATTGCAAGTTCTGAAAGGAAGGATGATACATCAGGAAAGTGTTTCACACACATCAGACACCTGACAAGACGAGAAACGCAACGATGATCACAGGAAACACATTTTTCCAGTGATTAAATGACTGTTTGCTTAGCAGATGTGATACGTCAGCACATTGTCCTCGACCTTTGGAGGCTCATGTCGGTACTGATAAATATTAGTAAACTGTGTGGGAGTGTCCTGACATATTTATCAGTTTGTGGGAACGCAGCATGTCCGATAAATAAGAATTGACTCATTGCCTCATTAGTCATTGATTAAATATATTAATAGAGTGATGAGCCTGTTTATCACACAGACAGACAGTTTGCTGCTTTCTCATTTTAGGAAGTTCAATCATTATTGATTCACATGCTCATGAAAGCAAAACTCAAGTTAACAAGAAAATAAATGCAGGGACCTATGGGACATACATTTTTAAATGATCGCTTTCATTAAAGGCACCCTATTAGATGAAAATAAAATAAAATAAAAATAAATAAACATTTTAAATAAAATTAAATCTATATCACAACAGTGACTGCCCACTTTTTAAGTCTTAAATATCTTCTCCATGCTATTAACTAAAGACTACTAAACTATTAACTTTAATAATAAATAAATAAATAATTAAATAAAATAAAACATTGCAACTTTTGCTTAAAAGTAAAGGTATTTTAAAATGTGGACAAAAAGGAAAGTAAAATTTTTAAAAGAAAAAAGAGGAAAAAGGCATTTCAATTGTTTCATAAAAATAAATTTACTTATTAAAAATATATTTTCCATACAGCACAAGCCCTGCATACTATATATACACATTACACATTGTAAAAATCTATATTTATATATAAGACATAATATTTAAGACTTAATAAAATGAATATAAAAATGATGAACTGTAACATTTGATTAGAAGCAAAGATATTTTAAAATAGAGATAATATAATAAAGGAGGTAAAAAAATACTTTTTTATTGCATTTTATGAAGAAATTAACTTCAAGTTCAGTTGACTATACAAGTCTTTGACTACAAGCTGAAAATATATTTAAGAATATTCAGTATCATTAAAAAATGAATTGTAGTATACTTTTTTGCGCTACACATATTCAGCAATGGCTGGGTGTCGATCACTGCTTCAGGGCTCATGTTCAAACTGTCTCTCAGCATCTGTAGCTACAGCCGTCACAGTCAGTCATTTTAATTGACACTTGTTGCGTGTATAAAAAGGTCTAAATTGCTTCCCCTGAGATGCTGCCAAAGATGGATGATATCACTCTTACAATTATTAATTTCATTCGCTGATTTCCCCCATCAGTCAGCTTGTAGGTAATTAGCTTCAAGTCCCGTTGAGAGAAAGTGCAAATCAGTTTAAAAAAATTCAGCTGCAAATGGGACAGCTGTCTGTTTCTGCATGCATGCAGACCATCTCACTCACCGACACGAGCACACGGGAGAACGTTTCTCATTTCACACTGAATTTGACACACGAATGAGAGCTTCAGAGATCAGCCACTGTAAGACAGCAGGTCAGAAAAGACTGAACAACAATCATAAGACAGACCGATGCCACAAACAGGCCATATTTAGTCATGTACTAACCCACTGCATACTACATACTACCATGCCTAAACTCAAATTATGCGGTAACACCTTACAATAATCTCTCTTTTTTTTTATATTAGTTACTGCATTAATTAATATGAACAAACAATGAACAATATATTTTTATTTTGACATACTCATGCACAGAAATAACTATTAAAGGTGCTATATCATGAGAAACCACCGCTGGCCTTGGTCTTGTGTAATAAAAGCACTGGATATACTTTGATGTAACATTTTCTCAAAGAGAGTGTTTACTCAGAAGCAAAAGGGGGAGCAGGGCATGTTTAAGATGTTTAACGGTCAGAGAAAGGATCGAAAATATTCATGAAAATCTAAATGATGCAATACAGTTGACAAACTTTGCAAACTTCACCTCAGGAAGAAAAACTGAAAGAAAAGTCTGATGTGACCCCAGCAACGCACAAGCACAAACACATCTCTAACAATCCCAGAGCGTAATTAAGCTAACATTTCCAGAAGAACAAACACCTGGCACGATTTGTGGTCTTTTGAACATCTTTTATATTAGTTTTCTATGTGAAATGCCTACAACAAATAACTTTGAATACTCTGAAAACTCCTCTAACTTAGGTTTTTATTTTTTGATAATTAAAAAAAAACTAAGAAAAAAGATAATCAAGCCTGATTTTAGATTTTTTTTGAATGAAAATGAGACAAACGTTATATAAACTACAGCAAGCATGTGGAATTAAAAAACCCTGAATGCATTATTTTACATTATGTTAATGTTATCTCTTTGAACGCATCTGAAGAACAATACAGAAAATGACTAATAAATCATGAGGAATTCTAGAACTTCACAAAGACACCAACAAAAATAAACACAGTGCTGATAAACAGAGAGGCTACACGCTGTAAGCACGTTTGCTTTGGTCTCTACAGGCGGTCACATCAGCGCTGAAGGCCCCCTTGAGAAACATAATGATAATTCTTCAATAACTCAATCTTCATCAGCTTTACAAGAAACTCCCACATGACCCATTTTCCTGTGCGCCTGTTCTCCACACCTCTGGATTCATTATCGTCCCCCACTTACAAGCCTTTTGTGTTTCCAAATTTCCTCTAAAACCCCTCCGACACTCCCCTCGCCTCCCTCCACTTCCTTTCCGGCTACAGAAGGAAAGATAACTCGGCTCATGGAAGCAGGACGTTCCCAGTCGCGCGCTGTTGGCGGGCCAGAGAGACGGCATACAGTCATCTGTGTTTGTGTGCACTACAGAAGCAGACAGAACGAACACATCGGGCCAAGGCCCAACAATATTTTCCAAAGGAGATGATTTTGTTTTCGTTTTGTGGCCTCTTAACCGTTTTTGCTGAGTCAACAGAACGGAAGGATGGACACGCTGGCCGTCGGCTTTAAAGGTTAGGCCCGGTTTGGAAGGTGTGCTGTGGAAATGAGCAGGAAGAGAAAGACGAATAAAGAGAGGAACAAAGAAACAAAGGGGGTGTGGTGTTGTCAGACTGGAAAGCATGAGTCAAGCTGGGAAACGGGTCAGATGTTCCTGCAAATGAAACAAGGGAACTCCAGGCCGACGTTCAGTCAGACAACCTCACACAATGCACAGGAAACACATGACTAGTTCTTGGATACATCTCTCACAGAGGTGTGGGTTACATTGATCTGTGCTGATAAAAGGATAATACATTAAAGTGGCCCTATTTTGCCATTTTGAATGTTGACTTTGTATGTTAATATTGCAAAAGTGCACGATAAATAAAGTTATTGTCTGCCAAAAGAAAGAAGGGACTTGTCAGTAATTTGAATCGCTGACACATGTCTCGCCTAAACACTGGCAGGTTACACTCAATTTGATGTAGCTTGTCCGTGTGCGACAACATGATGTTGAGGAGAAGCTTTTTCAAACGTGAAAGTAACTGTTTTATTTTTGCAGTAATCGGTTGTTCCACAAGGTGGCGATACTGCACTGGGGCATTGTTTTGCAGCAGAAAATGAAACAAAACAACAAAATAGAAGAGGAGGCTTCATTTAAAAACTTGACTGTGGGACGGAGAAGACCACCATAAAGTCCTGAGACATGTTTTGAAGTTGAACCTGTGCGAGATGCGAGTGCAGTAGAGATACATGTCCCTCTAGAAAATGCAATAAATATGTGTTTCGCTGTAAAGTTTCGCTTCTTCTCCACAATGATGCTCTCGTTTCCACAATATTTTGAATGACCAACGTAGCAGCACCGAATCTATTGGATTTATCTGCATAGGCTAACAAAAGCATTAAAATGCAATGACGCTTACATTGTCGTATTTGACGATGAATGATGAAGATTTTTTAAAAGGAAAACGTACTTAGTGCACGTTCGCATTCTGTAAGAGTCTCAAAGGTTTCTCAGAATGTGGTTGATATGAAAATTACACAGCAGAAACACGAGAAGATGACAACTTAACAGATGTTCTGATAAACATCAGAACGTGTCTCCTCGTGATACAGCGGCACAAATGCCAACTGATCCATATTTAAAACCTCAGCGAACCCTGAGGGCTTTTCTGTCTCTCAGGCCGGGTATCTGCCTCAGCGGCGCAGCCCATATGTGAGGTGGACCGCTGAACCCTTCACTCAAAACAATAGAGTTATTGATCATTTCGAACTAATCTGAAATATTCATGAACACCTGCTGACCTTAAGATGGAAAAATGCAAAGCTCTGGGTTACTGCCGCTCTGACATTTGTAAGGCGCTTCATATTTTAAGTAATAGTTTAAACAAAAAGGAACATTTGCTGATCATTTTACTCAAGCTGAAGTCAGCCAAGATGTAGATATAGCGGGGTTTGTTTCTTAATCAGAACAGATTTTTAAAAAAATTGCATTATAACACTTGTTCACCAATGAACCATCTGCATAATGTGTGAGAGTTTGATAAAAACGTTCAAATAATCCACAAGAAATCCACACGACTCCAGTCCATCATTAATGGAGTTTTCTTTTATAATGTATTTGATCTGTGCATATTTCTCACCTGATTCAGACAATATGACTTTTTCCCAGTATTATGGGTTATGGACTTTTATGGACTTTACCATATAAGTAAACCATAGAATTTGTAGACAAATTAGTTTCTTCATAAAAACAGATTCTGATAAATTTAGCATCACTTGCTCCCCAATGCATCCTCTGCAGTGAACATGTGAAGTCAGAATGTTTAAATGCTGTTTGTATTCATATTCTGACGGCACCCATTCACTGCAGAGGATGCATTGGGGAGCAAGTGATGCTACATTTATCAAAATCTGTTTCCCTGAAGAAAAATGACAAGAGTGTGAATTCTTTTTAGCTAAATTTGGGTGAATTAACATACCTCTAATGCGACTGTAAGCTGTTTTTGATTCAGCGTCTCCAACAGCCTGATGTGAGTCACAAAGAGTCGCGAGTTGCGAGCGTAAACGAGTCACGACCATTTACAACAGGTGCTGTGTTTGTTTATGCGCCATCCAGCACATGGGAAAAAGTTTCAGCCTCTAGTGTTCTTCACTTCATTAACTTTCTTTTGTTTGTTCAGCAAGTGAGAGAAGCAAGGGAAAGTGGCAAAGTAAAGACAGATATGGCTGAAACTCAGCATGGTGCAAAGTACACAATATCGTGCATTTCGATTCACGTCTTCCCTTCTTGATAAATGTCTTTCGCATACATTCGTCTCTTAAAGAGGGTGTAATGTTGTGGAACAAACCTTCACAGGCGGCACAAAGTGCCCAGTGCGCTGTCTCTCCTAGATCTGCTGGGGCTGGGCGGAGGATGGATTGATCGTCCGAATACAACTGCTCGCAGACACCAGACGCTTTAAATCAACTCGAAGCCCTCTGTCAGATTTCAGCCCTCGTGTTTGAAGCTCAAAATCAACCACAGAGCTGTAAAAATCTGCACTGCTGCCTATGAACGCGTTCATACGAGGTCAGCTGAAGAAAAAATACAGAATGATAGAAAAGATATTCACTGCGCCGATGATCCAACAAGCTCAAGCGATATTTTCAATACATATCGAAAATTAGAAGCCAGCTCTACTGAAGTGTAAACTTAAAGTTTTAATGAAACTTTTTTAATGAAACATTTTTAGTGCAAAGTCCAGACCTGTTGAGCAACGTGAATGAATATGCTACTATATATTTTCCATAATTTGCTGTATGTTTTGAAGTGTCAGTGTTACGGCTTAAAAAATTCTGAGCAGAGTACGCTACGGTTGAAATGTTTGGGGTTGGTCTCCTATGCTCACGGAGGCTGCATTTATTTATGAAATCAATTATACAGTAGTATCAGAAATATTATTACGGTTTAAAATAACTTTTTTCTATTTTAACATATTAATATTTGCAGGTTTTTCTTGCGATGGTAAAGCTGCATTTTCAGCATCATTACTTCCATCTTCAGTGTTTTTGCTGCTTAATATTTGTAAATAGTTTTTATATAATATATTTTTTTTTATGACTCTGATTAACAAAGTTCAAAAGAACAGTACTTATTTGAAACAGCACATTATAAACATGACAAATTAACATTATTCTTACCTTTTTTTAATATATAGAATATTCTAGCTTTATTTATTTAACAATAAATTTAGCATGAATTGAATCGGGGACATTTCTATGCAAATGATAACTTTTAATTCTTTATAACATCGAAAAGTTGTCAAAACTAGAAAAATGCTGTTTTAGAAGACAATGGCTTTGCTGCAGATTACTGCAAACTAAGCAACAGAGTGAATATTGTCCGTCAATCCATTTATTGTGAAAAATGTTTAACGAAACATTTTTCAAAAGTCAACACCGAACACTAACAGCCCATATTATTTCCAGTTCATTTATCACACTGGAAACTGACAAACACTCCATGTAGTATCTGGTTCCACGCTGTACGTTTTGGCAATTGGCAATACATATTTATTCTATGCATACAAAAAGTGTTATGCACTCTGCGCAAAACCATACTGCGTACTGCTACAATAGTTTCTGATTGCAGGGTTTAAGGGTGATGTGCAGTATTTGAGGGTAGTCTGTTGCACATGATAGTAGTGCAAAGCTAGTGGTTAGTGGGTTAGTACAGTGTGTGGAGTGCAGATGGCTGCATAACAGGAGGTTTAAAGGTTCTGGCAAAAAATATGAGGAGTATAAGCTTTACAGCGTCTCGTATAAACTGGTACAGTATCTTATAAAGTCCGTTCTTTTTCCTGTGAGATTTATAGATGGGATTTTATATCTCGCCAGATGTGCGTGGATGTTTTAGAAGCGAGTGGTGCTGAGCACACAGATGAAAGCCAAAGATGAGCTCACTGACAGATCTGGATGTTAAAGAGAGGCAGGGTAGAGCTCTGGCCCGGTTCAGGCCGTTGGGAGAGAGACAGAGAGTTGGATCTGTAACAGGTGGCTAATCTTCAACTGTGCTTCGAGAGAGTAAAAAACATCACAGCGTTTCCCAAACATTTCACCTCGTACAACCCTAACGGCAAAACACTAAAATTATTTATTGGTTGTTGGTTTTTTTTCCTGCGAGCCAAGTTCAGACATCTTCTTGTTTTTTATAATTGTGTCTATCATCATGCAAAAGTAACATGACTTTACTAATATAATTGTTTTAAAATACATTACCTTTGCTGATGTAGTACTTTTTTATTTGTTGAAAAGAAAACAATATAATAGTATTAGTCTTATACATATTTTGAATTAGCTTTTTCATTTGAGTTTTTAGCTAAAAAATGTACTCACAGTTTGTGTTTTTGTCATTTTGTAGTGTTTTTTTTATTTTTCTATTTAGGTTTGTTCAAATTTCAGTTTTAGTAATTTTAGTATTTTAGTTTACTTTAGTTGCTAACAATTTTAATTTCAGGTTTTTCATACATTTTTTATATATCATAATGTATTTTTATGAAGTTTTATGTTGCATCTTATTTGTATATATATATATATACAGTGCATACATACACAAATTATCCAAAAACAGAAAACATGTCATTTAAAATAACAGATGCATTATAATTCATTATAATTTATAATAAATAGTATAATGGAATAATAATGTTGAAAATTCAGCTTTTATTACAGGAATATAAATTCATGTTAAAATACACTTGGATAGAAAACAGCTCTGATAAATTGCAATACTTTCCCACAATATTACTGTTTTTACTGTATTTTAGCAAATAAATGCAGCCTTGGTGAGTATAAGCTTTTTTCAAAAACATTTTTAAAACTTTTTAACGGTACCATCTTTTACTTTTACAGTTATGAGGTACAATGAGCTTTTTAGGGTTGCGATGTAATTTGTGTTTCAAATATTTGAACCTGATGCAAATTTGTACACACTATTATGGGAAAACTACACCTAAATGGCGGTCAGCCTCCAGCCAATCGCAGAAAGCATTCAAAGTGCTTCAAGGTCTTCATTTCTCTCTTTCGGGGGCCAACTGCAAACAAATACTGTATGTTTGCATTAAGGAGCAATTTGTCCTTGGTTGCCATAGGGACATCAGATCCCTGAGTCTCGTGGATGACCTCATGCAATGCAACAAACGGCAGAATTAGGTCAGATTTATCAGCACATGCTCTGGTCTCCCGACAGAGCGCTTAAAACTGGCCTGGGACTCTGACAAGAGCTTCACCATGACATCCTTCAAGCTAATTATGAATACTTACTAAACAGAACACCATTCTAGTTATCACTTATGAAGGTCTACATAAGAAAAAGGCCAGAGAGGAGGAAAAAATGACCACTAAAGACTAAAAAAGGGGCTGCTTTGCGGGTATGACTGATTTGGAGACAAGTTCAGAGTTAAGTTTGTCAAACTCAAGAAGTCAGTCCTGCTAAATGCTGCACCACCACATTTCAGTGAGCAAAAAAAGCATCTGTATACATTGGCGACCTTTGAAATATATGTTTAACGTACAAAAAACGATTACCTCATTTTGTAAAAGCCGTGCAATGGCATTAAAATGAGCTAAAACCACTGGAAATCTTTGCTTAGATTTAATTAATTGAAACCTCATCAGTCCACATAAGAACCAACTGCGCTATAGATAAATGGATTAAAACATAAGCGTATGAAACATTTTTGAGGCAAAATGAGCTTTATAGAGTACAGATGTGGAGGACAAAATGGTGTCTGTTGAAAAAATGTTCAACCTGGTTTAATGCTGCCTTCACATGCTATGGGAAATTTCTACTCACTTCTAAAGCTGTAATTACAAGTTAAACGTGTTGTCAGAAATAACACTTTCTGAATTATGGAGTATGGCCCATTCGTGAGCTCATTTTTGCGGAAATCTTATTAAAGATCTTATTAAAGCCAAATGGTATAAAAGGTTTTTTAAAATAAAATCTCATTCTTAGGTAACCATACATTCACGACAATACCCAGATAGTCAGCTTGCTCACAATTCTGAAATTTTGCTAAAATATTTAATTGAGTGAACGCGAGTGAACGGGACCATCGCTTTCTCTTTACTGCTAGTTTTGACGCAAAATAAACTTGAACGAACATCTCATGCCTCAGATAATTGCTCAATCGGTTTCTCAATTTGCTGAAAGATGTAAACAAAATGTTTGAAATGAGGTAGATCTGCTATCACAAAAAACTAAAGGTTAAGCGTCCGATTGGCTGACAGACTCCAGTCAATCAGAAAACATTTAAAACATTTCAAGACCTTCATCTTTGCCACTGGTAATTAATTTTAACCTCATCAGAGACATAAAAAATAATGAATAAAAGAATATAAAATATATAAATGGAATATAAAAATAATAGTAAATGTCCCATTTGTTGTGTGCTTTTAGTTTGCTTTTTGCTACTTTATTATTTCTATGTTTTCATTATTTCCATTTAGATTTAGTCATTTTAGTATTTTAACTTATTTGACTAGTCAAAGATTTGGGAAAACGCAATATAAAAATATAATAAAAAATAAAAATCTGTGCCTAAACTGTTGAACACTAGAATATAAAACACGCCGAATTAAATGTACTTTTCAGAGTTGAGCTTTTATGACTGATTGGCTTCAAAACACTTCAAGGTCTTTATCTTTGGTCTAAACCTCATCAGGCCACAAACTGCGTGAGAAAGAAATGGAACACTAGAAACATTCTCAGTAGAGTTTGAAGGGAGGAGAGCGTATATGACTCGTCTTTCGTTTTCATTCTTGGAAAACAATCCTTTATCACAAGACTCCTGCTTCTAACACCTGCGCCGGTGGAATCTCCATGTCTCCATGCAATAATCATCCCCCAGCCCTCCTGATGCTGGCCAGTGTCCAGACTCGCAACAGTGGCTAAGAGTAGACTCGCGTAAATGGAACATTGCTGGCAACTCGTGATAAGCTGCACCTGGTGCCCATTGAGCCTCGTCACCGTTGCCATAAATCCACTATTGTGAATCTCCTCCAGTGAAACTACGTCTGAGAGTGCATGAGGTGTACTTGAGGTTTTGGAGCAGGTTTTGGTGATCATCATCATCATCATCATCATCACCAGAATTGTTAAACGTCGTAAAACATTTAGAACAAACATTCTACTCTTGCTATTATTACAGCGTGCATAATTGCGCACTGTACGCACATTTTAGTGTAGAAAACGTGCAGTATTTATCCAGAGCAGTATAGTTTGCACATATACAAAACCCCACAATGCAATGGGTTGGAGTTTTTATAGCATTTTAAAGGTCTCAAAACCAAAGAAGCATTCTTCTTTAAAGCTGTGATTCGAGAGAAGCGATTTCAGGCTAGAAGAGACGGACACCAGCGCGTAAGTCTATTATACCTATTGCTGTGTGTTGTTCAAATTATTTCTTGCTGTTTGGAGAGAATATTTGCGTTTCCCTACTTATTTGTAGTGTGTAGTTTAGTTGTGCTGTACTTTAAGTGGTTGTAAATTGTTTGCCTCCGGGCTATTAAGAGCACTTAAGTGTGAAGGCGTTAGTTTCGTTTTCCTGAGCGACCTCCTGATTGGCTACTGCCTGGGCAAATTAGAACTAGCTTTTCGCGACTGTAACTATTTAAACTGCGCGCTCTCTGTCAAAGCGAGAGAAGCGATTTCAGGCTAGAAGAGACGGACACCAGCGCGTAAGTCTATTATACCTATTGCTGTGTGTTGTTCAAATTATTTCTTGCTGTTTGGAGAGAATATTTGCGTTTCCCTACTTATTTGTAGTGTGTAGTTTAGTTGTGCTGTACTTTAAGTGGTTGTAAATTGTTTGCCTCCGGGCTATTAAGAGCACTTAAGTGTGAAGGCGTTAGTTTCGTTTTTCCTGAGCGACCTCCTGATTGGCTACTGCCTGGGCAAATTAGAACTAGCTTTTCGCGACTGTAACTATTTAAACTGCGCGCTCTCTGTCAAAGCGAGAGAAGCGATTTCAGGCTAGAAGAGACGGACACCAGCGCGTAAGTCTATTATACCTATTGCTGTGTGTTGTTCAAATTATTTCTTGCTGTTTGGAGAGAATATTTGCGTTTCCCTACTTATTTGTAGTGTGTAGTTTAGTTGTGCTGTACTTTAAGTGGTTGTAAATTGTTTGCCTCCGGGCTATTAAGAGCACTTAAGTGTGAAGGCGTTAGTTTCGTTTTTCCTGAGCGACCTCCTGATTGGCTACTGCCTGGGCAAATTAGAACTAGCTTTTCGCGACTGTAACTATTTAAACTGCGCGCTCTCTGTCAAAGCGAGAGAAGCGATTTCAGGCTAGAAGAGACGGACACCAGCGCGTAAGTCTATTATACCTATTGCTGTGTGTTGTTCAAATTATTTCTTGCTGTTTGGAGAGAATATTTGCGTTTCCCTACTTATTTGTAGTGTGTAGTTTAGTTGTGCTGTACTTTAAGTGGTTGTAAATTGTTTGCCTCCGGGCTATTAAGAGCACTTAAGTGTGAAGGCGTTAGTTTCGTTTTTCCTGAGCGACCTCCTGATTGGCTACTGCCTGGGCAAATTAGAACTAGCTTTTCGCTGTTTCCACTGCATACACTTTGTATTTATTTGTTGAGTGTGCGCTGGCGCGAAAGCGTCAGCGAAGCGTCCAGTGCTCGCGTTCAGACTCCTCGTGTGAAGACTACGAGTAAAGACATACGACTTTTACTGCGCGACTTTAACTGAGCAACGCACTTAAGTACATTTTCCTTCATTCTCTTACACATCTTCACTTCCTCTTTCTACCTCTATCATGTGTCTCCAACTCATTCCGGTTGTCTCTCGTCCTCGCCTAACAACACACGCAGACGACAATGCACTCCTACTAACCTACGCTCTGTCCCTACATCCTCTACTACACCCCTATCTTTCTCTGTTGGTCTGTGGAATTGCCAGTCAGCGGTCAACAAAGCTGACTTCATTTCTGCTTTTTCTTTACATTCTTCACTCCACATTCTGGGATTGACGGAGACCTGGATTCGTCCAGAAGACTCAGCAACCCCAGCAGCTCTAGCCAACAATCACTCTTTCTCACACACACCTCGTCAGGTTGGCCGGGTGTGGTGGCACTGGTCTGCTCATCCCAAACAATTGGAAATATTCAACCAACTCACTTGTATGTCATTACATCTCTTTTGAATTTCATGCTATCACAGTTACTACTCCGACAAAATTCCACATAGTGGTAATCTACCGCCCCTGGACATATTCTAGACACCTTCCTAGAGGAGCTGGATGGATTATTGTCATCTTTTACAGACGAAGGCACTCCACTCCTACTCTTGGGGACTTCAACATTCATCTTGACAAACCTTACGCTCGCACTTCCATTCCCTTCTAGCTTCATTTGACCTCAAACGCCTCATCACGACAAGCACCCACAAATCAGGCAACCAGCTTGATTTAATTTACCTGCGCAGTTGTACTGCAGACACCATTTCAGTACAACCGCTTCACGTCTCTGACCATTTCCTTCTTACATTTCAACTGCATTTTCCTATCTCTGTGCAACCAACCCTATACCGGTTACTTTCCGACGTAACCTTCGTTCCCTTCTCCCTCCCATCTCTCTCTCTGCTGTGTCCTCCTCCCTTCCCTCACCTACCCATTTCTCTTCTTTGGATGTGAATACAGCTACAGATACCTTGTTCAGTGCTCTAACCTCCTGTCTAGACGACATCTGCCCTCTCTCCTCCAGGCCAGCACGGACTGCCACCTCTAGCCCCTGGTTGTCTGATGTTCTCCGTGAGCATCGGGTCAAACTCAGGGCAGCGGAGAAGAAAGTGGCGCAAATC
The DNA here is from genome assembly GCF_018831695.1 of Puntigrus tetrazona. Lineage (NCBI taxonomy): Eukaryota > Metazoa > Chordata > Actinopteri > Cypriniformes > Cyprinidae > Puntigrus > Puntigrus tetrazona. Next base: position 1,166,590 of record NC_056722.1, on the reverse strand, counting down.
TAAAGATCTGACAGACCTGAGCAGGTATCAGACTTTGCTTTCTTCCTTCTCTGCCGAAATCCGCACTGCCAAATCATCATATTTCCAAAACAAGATCAACAACACTTCAGACACACGTAAGCTCTTCAGATCATTTAACTCCCTGCTCTATCCCCTCCACCACCTCCCACCACCTCAATATCACCTGACGATTTTGCCACATTTTTTACAAACAAAACAAAAGCGATCAGCAGCCAGTTCTCAGCCCCCAACGCACAACCCTCAACCAACCGCATCGACTACCGATTCCTCCACTTTCTCCTTCTGCTCCCTCACTGAGACAGAAGTATCCAAACTTCTCCTCTCCAGCCATCCAACAACATGTCCGCTAGACCCCATACCCTCTCATCTCCTGCAAGCAATCTCCCCACTGTCTTGCCGGCACTCACGCACATCATCAACACATCTCTCCTCACAGGTACCTTCCCCACAGCATTTAAGCAGGCTCGGGTAACCCCACTGCTCAAAAGCCCACTTTAAACACTTCTCTTATTGATAACTACAGGCCAGTCTCTCTTCTTCCATTCATAGCGAAAACACTTGAAAGAGTGGTTTTCAACCAGGTATCACTGTTTCTTTCGAAAAACAACAAACTGGACCATAACCAATCAGGTTTCAGGTGCGGCCATTCAACTGAGACTGCGCTGCTCTCAGTCACGGAAGCCCTGCGGACTGCAAGAGCTCAATCCAAATCATCAGTTCTCATTCTGCTGGATCTATCCGCTGCTTTTGACACTGTGAATCATCAGATCCTGCTGTCTACCCTCTCATCACTGGGCATCTCTGGGATCCCACTTCGTTGGTTCGAATCCTATCTCACTGGTAGGTTTTTTAGGTGGCCTGGGGAGAGATGTATCCACAGCACATCAACTGGTCACTGGGGTTCCTCAGGGATCGGTTCTTGGTCCCCTCCTCTTCTCCATTTACACTACATCACTAGGCCCCATCATACAGGCTCACGGCTTCTCCTACCACTGCTACGCCGATGACACACAGCTCTACCTCTCTTTTCATCCAGACGATCCAACGGTAGCTACTCGGATCTCGGGTTGCCTGGCGGACATCTCGACATGGATGCAAGAGTACCATCTACAGCTCAACCTGACAAAGACTGAGCTGCTTGTATTCCCTGCCACTCCAACTACACAGCATGACTTCACCATCCAGCTAGGTTCTTCGTCAATTACCCCATCATCCTCAGTCAGAAATCTTGGTGTAATCCTCGATGACCAACTTACCTTCAAAGATCACATTGCAAAGACTGCTCGATCCTGCAGGTTTGCACTACACAACATCAGAAAGATCAGGCCCTTTCTAACAGAGAAAGCTGCACAGCTACTTGTCCAGGCCCTTGTCATTTCTAGACTGGACTACTGCAATGCTCTTCTGGCTGGACTTCCATCGAACACAATAAAACCTCTACAAATGATTCAGAATGCAGCGGCACGGGCTGGTATTCAATGAGCCCAAGAGAACCCATGTTACACCTCTCTTTATCTCCTTACATTGGCTACCGATTGCAGCTCGCATCAAGTTCAAGGCACTGATGCTTGCATATAGAACAACCACAGACTCGGCACCGGTCTACTTCCACTCACTATTACAAATCTACACACCCTCTAGAAGTCTGAGATCTGCTAGCGAGCGACGCCTCATGGTACCATCTCAAAGAGGCTCGAAATCACTCTCCAGAACTTTCTCGTTCTCTGTTCCTGGCTGGTGGAACGATCTTCCCGTACATATCCGGAATGCTGGATCTCTGTCAATCTTTAAGAAACTGCTGAAAACTCACATCTTTCAGCAATACCTGACCTCATCATAAAAAAAAAAAAAAAAAAAAAAAAAAAAAAAAAAAAAAAATACTACTCTCACTCTCACTGTCTCTGTCTCTCTTCTTATCCCCCTTGTTTATTCCTTCCCTTCTGGCATGTACTAATTTGAACACTCCCTGTGACTGGGTGTTATAAGCACTTACACTGTCTGTTTGTCTCTCTAAAAAAATGAATCGCTGTTGTACTCTCAATTGTAAGTCGCTTTGGATAAAAGCGTCTGCAAAATGACTAAATGTAAATGTAAAAAAAAATGTTGTCCACACCCCCCTAAAACGTCTCGTTTAAACACGCCCCCACTTCTCTATGTCACTGTGTGGGTTTATTTACATAACACCACCCTATTATTCATGGAAAGAAAGAAGGCAGAACTATTGGTCTCAATGCAAGTGTTGAGCCACGTTCTGGAAACTACTCTCTTTGTGCTTCCAAAAGAGAACACAACTAGAAATCAGCGGTTAACTTCATCTCAATGGATACATGCTTTTGTTCTTATGCCTGCTCAAATCAAATGCACAATAAGAAAATATCTGCTTTGTACATCTGGCAGGTCTTTCAGGCTTACCTGAATCATTGCTGAACGCATGCCTTTAAGGGAAGCAAGAGTGCACTAACGAGGACCAGACATCTTCCTTCAGGAAAGAGAACCTGATCCATGAAGAAGTACAGAGTGACAAACTGTCCTACGTCTGTAAGACCGGCGAGGGATGCTGTTACAAACACAGAACAGATCCAAATCAGAACTCAGACAAAAAACACAGGAACTGTTCCCACAGTACTACTCTTCTTATGATAACATATTCCATGTTACAAGCACAACTTACATAAACAACCACAATCAGGTCATAAAAGTTTCTCTAAAACTTCAGTTTTTTCGTTTATGTAAAGTTTTTTCGTTTATGTAAAGTTTTTTCGTTTATGTAAAGTTTTTACAAATGTGTTTTTTTTCATTCATATTATTTGTTTTTCCATATAGCTATGTTTCTATTTCATTTTCAGTCATTATTAAGTTGTTTATCCAGGTGACGCTCAATTTTGTACTTTTGAACCCATCTTTCATATACTAGCGTGTACAGTACAAAAGTGGTAAATAAATATTTCTTTTAGATAGTATAGTAAAAAATTCATGGTGTCACAAAAACACAAAAACAGCACATTTGAGTGCACTTATGTTCTTAAGATTATCTTAAGAAGTACTTAATAATTTACTTCTACAAGAATAGTGCATGAAAACAGAACATTTTAAGTATATTATGAAAGTAAGTGTACTTTTTCCCCCTTAGTGCTTTATTTCTAAGTTTTTCATCTAATTTTTATATATCATATTGGTGCAAAGCTATATACAATAACAGCACTGCAGTCAGTTCTCTGTAATATCTGAAGGTACAGTAAGCCTAGACACCTTTTTTATCCACAAAACGAAATTCATAAATCTGCTTTAAAATGAAAAAAAAAAAAGCAATATCGTAACTCCCATTAATAAGCTGCATTATTAGAGGTCTCGTGGCGTGGGATGAATTACACACTGAAGTTTAATATATGAGAATAGGCTTGTTTAAATCCCTAACCTTCAAAGTATGAGCAGAAACAACAGCGTAAGCTTTCTTAACAAGTATAACTAATGAAGGAAATAAATAATCGAAGCTGATAGTTTTGTTTGCTTCCAGCTAGGCATTTTAATATGACTGCACCAGTATGCACAACCTCAGGTTTATTTCCTAGGAACAAAATTAAGTTTGAGATTAAAGTATATTTCCAATGTAGAATCACCATTGAGTATGTAAATGTAGGAAAAGAGTCAAGAGTTTAGCTAATTTAGCTAATTCTGCATTACTTTCCCCCTCCTCTTGCTATTCATTGACTCCAAAGGAAAACAACAAATGCGTATGGAGAAAATTAACACAAAAGGCGGGTTATTAAGATTTGTCTTCTTTTGTTTCTCTGACTTTTTAATTATTTTAGAATCCTTCAATGGATTTGATCAGCGGGGGCTGCTGGTAAATCAATCTCTTTCTCTGTCCCTCTTTTCTAATTTGTAAGCCCTGGTGCATTAACCACTGCTCCTCGTACAAGCTCCTAAATGACTGGCTGACTTTGCATTTCCAGACTTAATGAACAAAAGAAAATATTGAATCAGGAACTTTTGTCTGCGACACAATGGCAATACACCAACCCGACCCACATTGCTCATAACGCTGTCTGTACGCTCATAAAATGTGGCAGATTTCTCTATCGAAGTACAGAAATAGACATTTTGAATAGACAAAGAGCTTAATGATCACTCCAAGAAACATATTCTCTTTGAATATTGCAGCTTTTGTGTTTATCAATGCGCAAAAAAGCTGTTTACATTCCCGTGTTAATATTTCTTGTGCCTGTTTACACGGTGAATCAGATTTAGTTGGTTCAGTATCAGTCGTGACACATTATGTAGTGTGTATCTTGCATATTGTATGAGGGGAGGGGCATTCGCATTATAGAAAGCATCTGATTGGACAGAAATCTGTGTAGTGCAGGATGAGTCATCGGTAATTTTTCTGGAAGAGACAGACAGGAAACTTTAAAATGTATATTTGCAAATACAATGTAAAACAGCTAAACTGTTAATGTCTTAATCTCAACAATGCTGCATTTATTTTCATCAAAAATACAATGATATTGTAAAATATTTATATACTACAAAAACTTTCATTTTTGGCCAGCACTAATTGACATATAATTTGCGGTTAATCGCATTAAAAAAGTGTGTATATGTGTGTTTATTAGGGGTGTCAAAATTAATTATTAACACTACAATAGAAAAAACATTTATTCGAAAAAATGGCACTTTTGATCAATTTAATGCATCCTTGCTAAATGAAAGTATTACATTTTGTATTAAACCATGAAAGCATTAAACATTATAATGACCTTACATTTTTGAATTATAGTGATACTAAACTTAATACAATATTATTAAATGTTTAGACTCTTGATTATAAGTAGTTAATTTCTATTTCATTGTGAATAAAAGTAGGCTATATTATGACATAATTTAAAACTTTCCTGCAAAAACGTCATGCCTTTTTCAGACTTTGATTTAAATTATAGCTACAGCGCTATAAAGTTAGAGACGGATGACGGCATTTCAGAGGACCATAAACTGTGGCAGAAAATTCTAAAATTACAGTAAGTCTCAACCTTCTCCAATATGACGTGCATGTGAACAGGATATGATCGGAACAGATGGGACTGAGTCATATGAAGAACAGTAATCAGCATCACAAAGTGACCAAAATTATTCATTTGCATTCATTCATCTTCGTTCCAAAGTGACACCAAAGAAAGCCTTCCCTGCTTAAAAAAAAACAGCATATGCTGGCTAAGTATGTTTTGAAGCTGAGAGGCTGGTTTGAGCTGGTTTAACTGGCCCCTTGCTAGCTTATACCAGTTTAAACCAGCATAAACCAGCCAAAACATACCTAACCAGCGTATGCTTGTTTCTTCAGCGGGGTTGTATTGTCTTGAATCTGAACTGGAATATAAAAAAAAGAGAGAAAATACCACTGATTTGGGTTTGAAGAGAAAGGAGATGCTAAACAATTCCTGGTGATGTCATGTATTCAAATATAATAAATGGCGTGAGACTTTCAGACATAGATGATAAGCATCTAATGGTCTGAGGAGGACGGGGAGGGCAGATGGATTCGCTGAGTCTTTGCTGTGTTTGAATGCGAGGTATTTGTGGAGATGGTGGAGGCAACATGATGGATGTTCTGCAGGCTGCAGAGGTTTTGGTCTGGAGGGAGACGGGCACAGAGCCAGGATAATTGCATTGTTTATCCATTACTATTTCCGTTCATGTCAGGCAGAGGCAAAAACAATGGTGGATGTCACCGGGTGCGTTCATGTGCGTTTGTGTGTGTGTCTGTGAAATATCAGCTTCCTGTTGTTTGGCAAACATTAATTATGAGGTCATGAGACCTGGGGTAAATGAAGTCGAACATTGTAAAACACCTACGGTACATTTAGCGGTTCCTGTAGGGTGGATTTCTTCAACTTTCTAATGTGGTTTAGCATGCACAACTGTTTATAGACTGAGAGAGGCTGGATCACCCCTGCACTGCTATGGCGCTTGCTTTTTGGCTAAAATATGACAATACTATGTTTTTTTTTTATATTCAACAAAGTACTACCACGTATTTATGAACATACTGCTACAGAAATAATGGTTTTTGGAGATACAAAATGTAGTACCATGCCTTTTTTACATATACTATGATAACCGTATTTTGAAGATTGCAGTATTATCAAAGCATTTTATATATATATATATTATGCAACATCTTTATGAAAATTTAAAATGATAGTACCATGCTGTTTTTGATCAATACTATGGCTATACTAATTTACCATGGCTTCATGGGTATACAGTACAATGGCAATGCCATGTTTCTGAAGATTTATCTTGCATGGCTTTCTTGGTACATTTTACAGAAATACCATGTTTTTGGAGATTTATGATGGTACTACCATGACTTTCTGGATGTAATTTATGACAGTACTGTTTTATGAGATTTATCATGGTAGTACCAATGCTTTTAGGATATATACTGGATTATGACAATAGCATGTTTTGGGCATTTACCATAGATCTTTGGATATATACAATGAAAATGCCATGCTTTTGAAGATTCCCCACGGTGTCAAAATAGCCTCATGGATATAGATTATGCAAATAACCATGCTTTTGAAGATTTATGATAGTAGCACAATGAGCTTATTTGAATATTTACTATGGCAAAATCATGTTTTATGAGATTTACGATGGTAACGCCATTGTGACTGTACTTGGTACTACCATGGCTTTTGGATATACTGTATATAATATGGTAGTAACGTGTTTTAAGATGCACCAGGGTATTTCAATGGATATCTGGAGATATATATTATGAAAATTTGTTTTTGGAAATTTGGTTCCACCATGGCTTTTTTTTGTATATACTATGGCAGTAACATGTTTTATTAGATTTACCATGTTAGTACCAAGGTTTTTTGGAATATGCACTGCATTATAATTCCATGTTTTGTGTATTTACAGTTATATTGTTATTACATACTGAAAACAAAGTATATCCCAACTTAATTTAAACATTACCACTGTACCGATATAGCTTGTTTCCACAAAACATGGTTTTATTTTGGATATGTACAGTGCACTAACAAAAGTACTCAAGGAAATACCTTGGATTTCCCTTGGAGTTCCAGGCCCAAAGGAAAGGTCAGAGGTCGCCTGAAGCATGTCTCCAACAACTTGTCTTCCTCCTCATGAACTCCGACATCTGTTCTCTGTGGACGTCACGTGACCTTTTCCAAACAAATGCACTAAATGGAAAAATATTCATTTTCCACCTGCCAAAATATTGTCCTGAACGTTCACCTGCAAGAGTATTACTCAATTAGCGAGGAAAAACCATGACTAACTGCTTTGAAATAAAACGTAAAAAAAAAAATATCCAGCATTTTGCTAAGACATCTAATACGACCAGTTTTAGTGTTTATTTTGTCTGGAGACTCTTAATAAAATTAAGCAGTCCGAAACTCAAACACAGATGATCCAAACCAATCAATCAACCACAAACATTATTATACGCTCAGTCACCAGATCACAGAAACCCTGCAAGGTCAGTCATCTAAGGTCGGGCACAATCATCTAAGAACAGACGTAGACTAAATAAGAGTTTAAGGTTATAAAAAGAATTTGTGCTGTTTTCTGTTAGGAAAAAGAGATTAGCCATCCCCAACGGGGGCAGTTAAAGTTCCTTGAACCTAAACAGACTTAAAATATTCTAGGCTTGGAGTTTCCATACAGATTTATTAATTTAAGGCCTGTCAGATACGAGCTGACACAAGACAGTTGCAACAGTATATAGCTTAAGAGCTAAATCATCAAAGTTTATAGCATGCATGTGAGACATGGCAGTCTGGTTGATAATTTAAAAGCCTTTGTTGTCTTTACTATATATGATGATGTTAAAAATAGTTTCCCTTACTAAGGGCTCATGTTTAAATATTCGCCCAAGCCGGACAGCACACTATGAAACCCATTCATGCTTTCGCATGCTTAAAGAATGGCAACTGACAAGCTTTTTTGCACCTTTTCAACATGAGAAGCAGCAACAAGAGCATAACGCTTAATATAAAAGGCCACAGGGAGTCAGAGATGTGGCTGGAGCTTTGTGGATTGGTGGCCACCCACAAGGTTGATTCACCCTTGGCTGGGCTAAGCAAACGCACCTGGGGATGATCCCGTTTTGTCGATCCAAGTGGGTTTAATTGCATCCTTCTGTTTCTGTATTTTCAATCCCTCTAGGTACCGGCATACAGAAAAACCTTGCACGCTGTCAAAACCTAAATGCTTTTATAAAGGCAGAAGGTGAAGGATTATAATGCTGTGTTGAAGGAAATAAAGCCCTGGGGGTGTGTTTCTCTGTATCTGTGTCTCTGGAGTGGGTGTCAGCAGTGGGATCCAGAACACCACTTCCAGCAAAAACACAAGATAACAGTTTGGACAGGTCTGCATGTCTTCCTTGGGATTCAGAAGCCTGGCTTTCTTCAGCAGATATGTTCAGAAATACATCATTTAGGGTTTGCATGGCTACTCATGTTTACTAGTTGACATGTTGCAATAATACAGAGCATGAGAGAAAGGAAAGTTTCATGATGCTGTCACAAAACTTGACTTAACAAAAAAAGTGACTTAAGCCACAATGCAACAAAGTATATTTGCATATTTCTCATGGAATTTGAAAGTGTGTGTATAGTTTTTAATGCTGTCAAATGATTGTGATTAATCACATCCAAAGCATGTTTTTCTTTACATAATATATGTGTATACTATGCATTTTTATGTATATATATATATATATATTGTGACGGGAGGAGCCAGCGACAGACACAGTGGGCGTGGCGTCAGGCCTCGGAGAGGCTTTTTATTAACAAAAATAGTACAAAATAAAGTGTCCAAGGGGAAAAGTGTCCAAATAAAAGGGGAAACTGGTGCCCTCGTTGTGCTTCTGGGATTGTGGAAGGTCAGGTAGTGTTCCAGGGGGGCAGGGTCCAGGCAAGGGGCGGAGTCCAGCGGTCGCACGCTCCCCTCTCCTGTTCGGGGCGCGAGGGGCGGCTTCTTCTTCCGCGCATCTCCGTCGCTTCTTTCCTCCGGTCGTCAGAGATTTAGGGGATTTAACGGCTCGGCATCCTGGCCCGTCAGCCGTATCCGGGTGCAGTCGTCGCCTGGACTGTACGGGTCCCACGACGCGCTTGTCTAGCGGCGGGACGAGCTCCTTCACGCACCCTTCCTGGACCCACGAGGACACCAGCGTGCATGCACGGGGGAAGAGACCGGTCTCCCGAGGAGAGGCGCCGCAGGGCATTTAACGGCGGCGGTGACAAGGCTAAATCCCTTCAGGTGTGCCTCGTCACACGCCGCCAGACCTGGCCGATACCACGCCTCTCCTCTCGAACACACCCACTCCCGTCGGAGCCTGGTGAAGGGCGGCGAATAAGGACGGGGTGATGGTGACAATAAAGAGGAGGGGCAGCCGACTCGTCACATTCCTCCCCCAGCCGTCAACCCCGTCAGGCGGTCGCCCACGCAGGAGTGCTACCTTCCTCAACCAGGCTCCAGCGGTCGGAGTGGGCGGGGCAGGGATTCCTCTCCGGGCAACTCCCCTCTCGCACCGGGACAGAGAAACCGGGAATTAGTCGACATGCTCAACCAGCCACCGGGTAAATGACAGTAAACGCAAGCGTCACTTACCCTTCCTGGTGGCTGGGAGCGAGTCTCCGTTGTTCCTCCGTCCCGGCATGGGTACCAGCGAGAGGGGATGACGTCATCAGATGTCGCCCAACTGTGCCGTCTAAGCTCCGCCTTGCCCGCATTCTCCACCACTGTGACGGGAGGAGCCAGCGACAGACACAGTGGGCGTGGCGTCAGGCCTCGGAGAGGCTTTTTATTAACAAAAATAGTACAAAATAAAGTGTCCAAGGGGAAAAGTGTCCAAATAAAAGGGGAAACTGGTGCCCTCGTTGTGCTTCTGGGATTGTGGAAGGTCAGGTAGTGTTCCAGGGGGGCAGGGTCCAGGTAAGGGGCGGAGTCCGGCGGTCGCACGCGCTCCCCTCTCCTGTTCGGGGGCGCGCGGCGGGACGAGCTCCTTCACGCACCCTTCCTGGACCCACGAGGACACCAGCGTGCATGCACGGGGGAAGAGACCGGTCTCCCGAGGAGAGGCGCGCAGGGCATTTAACGGCGGCGGTGACAAGGCTAAATCCCTTCAGGTGTGCCTCGTCACGCCGCCGCCAGACCTGGCCGATACCACGCCCCTCCTCTCGAACACACCCACTCCCGTCGGGAGCCTGGTGAAGGGCGGCGAATAAAGGACGGGGTGATGGTGACAATAAAGAGGAGGGGCAGCCGACTCGTCACATTCCCCTCCCAAGCGTCAACCCCGTCAGGCGGTCGCCGCCACGCAGGAGTGCTACCTTCCTCAACCAGGCTCCAGCGGTCGGAGTGGGCGGGGCAGGGATTCCTCTCCGGGCAACTCCTCTCGCACCGGGACAGAGAAACCGGGAATTAGTCGACATGCTCAACCAGCCACCGGGTAAATGACAGTAAACGCAAGCGTCCACTTACCCTTCCTGGTGGCTGGGAGCGAAGTCTCCGTTGTTCCTCCGTCCCGGCATGGGTACCAGCGAGAGGGGATGACGCCATCAGATGTCGCCCAACTGTGCCGTCTAAGCTCCGCCTTGCCCGCATTCTCCACCACTGTGACGGGAGGAGCCAGCGACAGACACAGTGGGCGTGGCGTCAGGCCTCGGAGAGGCTTTTATTAACAAAAATAGTACAAAATAAAGTGTCCAAGGGGAAAAGTGTCCAAATAAAAGGGGAAACTGGTGCCTCGTTGTGCTTCTGGGATTGTGGAAGGTCAGGTAGTGTTCCAGGGGCAGGGTCCAGGTAAGGGGCGGAGTCCGGCGGTCGCCGCGCTCCCCTCTCCTGTTCGGGGCGCGAGGGGCGGGCTTCTTCCGCGGCATCTCCGTCGCTTCTTTCCTCCGGTCGTCAGAGATTTAGGGGATTTAACGGCTCGGCATCCTGGCCCGTCCAGCCGTATCCGGGTGCAGTCGTCGCCTGGACTGTACGGGTCCCCGACGCGCTTTGTCTAGCGGCGGGGCGAGCTCCTTCACGCACCCTTCCTGGACCCACGAGGACACCAGCGTGCATGCACGGGGAAGAGACCGGTCTCCCGAGGAGAGCGCGCAGGGCATTTAACGGCGGCGGTGACAAGGCTAAATCCCTTCAGGTGTGCCTCGTCACACGCCGCCAGACCTGGCCGATACCACGCCCCTCCTCTCGAACACACCCACTCCCGTCGGGAGCCTGGTGAAGGGCGGCGAATAAAGGACGGGGTGATGGTGACAATAAAGAGGAGGGGCAGCCGACTCGTCACAATATATATATATATATATATATATATATATATATATATGTGTGTGTGTGTGTGTGTATGTGTGTTTCTTGTGAGATTTATTCTAAATGCATTTGCAAATACATATTTTTCCTTGTTTGAAATGTCTTATCTAAAAATACATAAAATGTCTCACTACATCTACATTTTCTTTTCATATTTCTAGTGATATTTATTCCATTTGCAAATATATTTGGAATTATGCAAATATTACATTTTAATAAAAGCGTTTTGTATTCACAAATATTTATATTAAAGTTTTTGGATAGAGAAAATCTCATGTTTGGTCTTATGAGGTGGCAGAACTAGTCTGTGTAACTCCTAATATAACCGCATTTTGTGTTTTTGTGTGTGTTAATCCATCAAAAGTTCATATGGTCTTCTTGGATTTCCCAGTCACTCCTCTTGGTCCTCTGTTAAAAGCCCATTTGCCTCTTCCTGGGTGAATGCCATTATAAAATAAAGCATCGGAAAGTATCTTCCTCTAAAAGAGAGGGGGGGGGAGAGAGATTTTTTTAATCAGCATCATGATTCTGTTACAAAAGGTTGTCCATTTAAATCCATTTGATAAAACATACAGTATAGTTGCAATGAGGCTTGTCAGTCATATTGAAGATAATTAGAGGCACTTTAAATGAATGATATTCAGGTGGAACAATGTCTAATCATCTTAAAAGGGCTTTAATTAAATCAATTTGGTCACTTGTAAGAAAAAGGCCACACTTAATCAAAAACCAGACATTTTTCAGAATGCCACTAATGTAACTGGAAGCGTAATTAACGAATAATGGAAATGAAAACTTCCAGCTGAATCTTTATGCTGGTTCAAAACTGGTAAATTTTAAGTTTACCTACAAAATTGCTGTCAACAAGTTCAACAAGCTAGCGTCTAGTTAACCATCTAATTGTTAATACCAGCATAAAAGCAAGTGACAGCCTCCGTGAATGAAACGGACGCACAAAACTCCATGTTTGTTAAATGTAGGCTCGTAAAAAAGCAACACGCGATACATAATTTTGTCAAAGCTCAACTGATAAGCATGTAAAATACACATTTCTGCAAGTGGATATCGACGTGTCGCTAACTTCTCGAACAGAAACGCTAGCATCTTTTAAAAATCTCATGCAGGTAACCTGTGATTATATTCACAATTTCATATTCATAAATATTTTTAATCCCCAAAAGCGCTCATTATATAAACTTATTGCATCGTTAATGTCACTTCTTTCCGGATGGACTGGAAACGCAAAATTGCGTTCTCTTAATAATACTTAAAGTTGCATAAACTAATTTCAAAGAGCACTCTTTTTTGATCCATAAAAATACAAAAGGGTCACAAGGTGTCTTTTAAGCCATTATTGCTTTTCTGATGGTGCCATTTCCCCGCATTATTCTCTTTTCCTTATTGTTATTTCAGCAATAAAGTCTGAATGAAGTCCAACAACAGGAGTGTTTCTATTTTCCATCAGTATAATTTGCACAGTGCCATGTGTTTAGTATCAAGCCCATAAGTCATTTTAAAAACCTCTCGTCTGACACCCCTAAATACATGACACAGATTACAGAGATTTACAGTGTCTGCTTGAAGACAAATGATTCCGTCCAGAGAGAGACTGTTTACAAGCCGCCGGTGTTTATACATATTTTTTACATTATCTGACTATAATAGTATTGTTTGCTTTATGCTACATGGCCAAAAAAGGTTAAACGAAAACATGCACATATTACACAGATGGTAAACACACACTGACCTCGCCCTAAGGAGTCTGCGTGATTTATGGTCTCTGTTCATTAATGTATGTCTTTTTGTTTTCCTACACTGCAATGTGAGTTCATTCAGTACACTCATTCATATTAATAAACAGCCTCCAGAGGTACTTTGCGCGCGTAATCCAATAAGGAGAAAATCGGAAAACTTTAAAGCGAGTGCGGTCAGTATATTACACCTTTTAAAACTCCACCTAGATTATGATCTTGCTCAAACAATATCTAAAATGTAAAATCTACTGTTTACTCACCCTTATGTTGCTTGTGCGTATTCAAATATATATATAAATGATATAAACTGCAGCTAAACGTGCTGTGTTAAGTGTAGGTTCGATTCCATTATGCCAAAGACCATTGCTTCCCACAGAACCAAATGCGATGCATTTTTATATTTATACAAATAGGAGGTACATTTATTCACAGTTGTTTAAAAATGAAGCAATAAATTTAGTTTACAATACTGTTAAAAAAGTGAATACGTTTATTTACCAAGGATGTATTAAATCTAACAAAAGTCACATTTACAAAATGTTTCTATTTCTCTATTTTATGTTTCAACTCTTTATTCGACAAAGAATCTTAAAAACATTTATCACTGGTTCCATAAAAATATTAAGTAGCACAAATGTTTTAAAGTAAATAAATAAATAAATAAATAAATAGTTCTTGATCATTAAATCTATAGTTTTATCATCAGAGAAATAAATTAAAGTAAAATATTAAAAATATTTAGCATATTAATTATATTAAAATATAATTAGTGTTAAAAACAACTTTTAAATATATTTAAAAAGAAAATATATTAACATATATTAAGATAATTTTATAGCATTACTTTTTTTATATTGAAATAAAATGGCCTTGGTGGGAAATAAAATACTTTTATAATAACTGAAATAAATCTTGCTGTTAGAGAGAATGAGATTTGCGAACTACACACCAAAATGCTGTAAGAATTTTTTTTTATACAAAGTGCACTAAAAACTCATTTTATAGTGCTTTTCCTTCAGTTTTGTTTTGAAAAGCAAAGAGAGTAATTAATGACTGAACATTTGTGTGTGTGTTTGTGTGTGTGTGTGTGTGTGTGTGTGTGTGTGTGAACTTCCAACATAATTTTTTCGTTTTCAGGCCAGTAATATTTTGAATTAAATTAAATTCATTCACATTACTGTAGACTTGTATCCCCTTAATACTGTGATCAGATTGTCTTGGCAGCTTTTGTGCCGCATGCAACTGAATTAAATCAAATATGATCTGAATAGTTCTATAATCAACCGCATTTAAAAGAAAACTGATGGTAAATCTCACTCTTAATAGCTTATCTGTCAGATTAACCGTTAAACTGAATAATAGCTGGCAGCCGAAGACCAGCCACTATTTACATTAACCTGTTTTTCCAGCCTGGTACCCTTGATGGAAGCGAACTACACTGGGAACAGATGATACAAGCTCCAAATCACATCGCAAAAACAGTTTGAAAAATGTGTATGTGTGTTTTAATAAAGGGCGTGTTTCTGTTGGCCTAGTATATGCTGTTCGTTGTGTGTAATGATGAGAGAATGAGAAACAGGTGTGAATGCGCAAGGGACGAAGAGTAGGGTGAGGTCACATGACACCAGAGAGTTTAGAAAGCCTGGATCTCATACAAAATCAGTCGAGTATGTGCAGTACCATATGGAAGATACAAAGAATGGCTGCATCCTAAATCACATTCCATCTGTCCAAAAACATGAAATTAGGACTAGTGTGTGCCAAATCATGGAGAAATATGAAAATGGTATTCTACCTGCATGACATACTGTTGTGCGAAACCTTTTTTATGGCGAATATTACCCACATTGCCTTGCACTACGCCAACACTTACTTTGCTTTCTACCAAAGTTGACACTGCTAATACTGATGCAAAAACCCCAAAAAACACTATAACAACTATAATTATCAATTCATTTTACTGATGAACTTTATATTTAAGTTGATCAGACTGTTTGACATTAATAAAGTGCACTATTTTGTTTAACTTGCAAAAATCCTCTCGCAAATAATTAATAAATAATACAAATAAATTATTAATATAATAAAAATATAAAACAACTCTCATATATATATATATATATATATATATATATATATATATATATATATATATATATATTTTAATATTTACATGTATATTTTTATATAAATATATTTAATATATAAAACAAACATTTTTATTTAATATATATACTCATGTGTTTGTATTTTTATATATATAATATACAGTATACTCAAATATATTACATAAACGTTTATTTTGAATGTGATTAATCATTTGACAGCACTAATTTATATAGTAGTGTACTTGCTTGGTTTAATTTGGTTTTTATTCTATTCTGAATAAAGAATTATAAACATTATATATACAGCATTTATGTATACTGCAAGTAAATATTTAAACAATTATATATACATATATATATATATATATATATATATATATATATATATATATATATATATATATATATATATATATATATATATACATACATACATATATAAATTGTCACCCATCCAAACTCTAATGGTACTTAAGGTACACAGTATTTCTGCTCTCACGCAGAACAAGTTAAGGAACATTTTCCATATGGGATATAGAGGTAGTGACATTATACAGAGAAAAGACAACACATTATTATATGACAGTGGAGCCTGTCAAGCACATAACCATAACTATAAAGCTACACCTGAACGAGATCTCCCGATGGCACAGTTACATACAGCGAGAGAACAGGCACATCTGAAAAACATTTACAGCGAGCGCTTCTGAGGATCACAGGGAAATGTTTACACACACACACACACGAAGCACCAGTCTCTTTTTTTTTCATAAGCGCTGGGAGCTCCATACAAGACCACACACTCTTAAGATCTGCACTAGATCCGCTTGCCAGAGAGGAATATTTGAGTGTCACGATTAACGACATAGAACAGTTTTTCATTTATTTTGCAGCGGAAATTACTGTTTATATAATAAATAACCACTTTGTACGGCCTATTTTGGGATAATCTGATGAATTAAATAGTTTACAGCTGACAGGTACTTCATCTCATTTAATTACTTTCTATTTTTTAATTGTCACCGGACGGATGCAAACCAAAAAATACAATTATTAATAACAAATGAGTGACAGGTCTGGCCTTAGCGCAAAAACAGCTTCGAATTATGTAATACGCGCAACTACTATGCAAACTACCATATAAAATGGATCATTTTAATTACTGAAATAGATTAAGGTGACACCTCAGCGGCATGTTATACACCTTGATAACAAGTTTTACTTCTCTTGACTTGTGTTGTATTTCTTGTACATGTTTTTTTTGATGCCATCATGTGTAAATGGAGGGTGCTATCATGCTTGGCAAACGCTGGCATGCTAACACAGAGTCAGGAGTTTCTGAGAAGAAAGTTGAACGGGTGTCTGGGAGTAAGAACAGCTCACGTATCTCATGAACTCAATGCTTGACTTCTTTTTTTTTGTGGGGGGTTCAGAAGGGTTTGGCACTATAATTCACTCTCTGCTGGTCATTCTCCACGGACAACACACACCCTGAATCAGGACACGCATCATGTTATGGGTTAAAGGGTCAGAAAGAAAGAAGAACGAGAGAACAACCTTCTCGTGTTCCCATTTCTTCATCCTCTCCTGTGTCAGGAACTCCTTCAAGACTTCCTCCTGCACAAAGAAAAACAGACATGTGAAACAAAAGCAGCAAACAGTCCTCAAGGTGAAACAACCTTATGTCTGCGACTTGCATTTATGGACCAAGCTGGAAGAACATTTCATTTCCCAGAAAGCTCTAACACTGCAGTCCATTTTTAATGAGCCCACTGTGTTGTTGTGTTAGGCTAACAAATTTATTCTGTTGTGTTGCTACATTCAATTCCTTTTAGGGATATTAAAAGAACCAATCTTAGAACGATGGTTAGCCAGAATAAATAAATAAAGTTATTTGCTAAAATAACTGCATGAATTTGATAAAATATTCAATATATTATACATGAAATCTATAATTAAATGAAAATTAAATACAATATAAATATAATTTAAATGTTTAAACTTTTTCATTAATATTATTTATTATTCAATAATAAAACAATAAAACAAAAAACTATAATAATAATGAAAATAAAATAAAATAGTATATAATAGTAATACTATTTTCAATACAGACCAGAAAAGAAACCAAATGTTTGTAATATCAGCTGTTAACTGACATGGCACAGATAAAATGCATTCCTTAAATTATGTTTTTATTTAGGTAATAATAATAATATTAATAACAATTATTATTATTATTACTACTACTATATTTATTGTTAAAATAATAATCATTATTTTAAAATTATTATTATTATCATTACTATTATTAGTAGTAATAGTAATATAATAAAAATGACACTTCTTGTTGTTATAACTATAATTATTAAATTCTTTGCTCATTGCTGCTCTTAAAGAACTTTCAATTATCGAAGTTTTCCTTTCATCTTACCTCACTAAGCTTTCCACACATCGGTTGTGCAGTTTGCAGTATAAGAGAAGTGGTCACTGAGTCCAGTCCTGTGCATGGGTTTAAAATAAATCTAATTCAGATACACAGCAGAGTACAAAACAAATGCGTTAAATGAGCTGGACACTGACTGTGTGTTGTTATGTGAGTATGCGAGTTCATGTGAGGTTAGTGTAAAGCTATTACCTCTTAAAGGGGTAATGTCATGGTGATCCTTCTCTGAGCAGGTAGTAAGCAGTAAAGTGTAGCGACTGACCTTTGAGGCATTCTGGTTGAATGATTCCACCATGAACTTCAGTGGCAGTGATAACAGTACAAGGGGAAAGCTGGTTCAGTAGGATGCTGACCTCTCCAAACGACTGCTTTGGACCCAGCTTACCCACCATCACAAATCTGATCCTGCAGCCCTGCGATTCACAAACACCATCTACGCTACCATTTGTGGGATAAAAAAGGCAGAAAAATAAGAATATTCATGCTCTGGCATTTGAAAGTATAATTGCTTGTCCTCATACCTTCTTGTCAAGAGGTTTTATCAGTGATCTCACGTCCTGAAAGATGTTACATTCTCCACGTCCAATGAAGGCCACAAATGGACAGATCTTTCCCTCCTTCACCAGCACTGTAAATACAAATTTGGCTTAGTCACAAAACAAATGAAATTCTCATTAAAACGGCAACCAACAAATCATTTCAACTAATATATTACAAACAGTACACTAACGGTACTTTTATTTAAAATAAAAGGATCATTAAAAAATAATTGCATATATTAATTTCTTTAATAAAACACATTGAACCCCAAACTTTTAATCAGCACTGTAGACCGAAACAGTACACTTTTGTATTATAAAGTATGTTTATAATAAATTAGATCTTTCAATTCCATACCATAGATAAATTAACCTAAACCAATATCAACCTAAAATATACTTATTTACTGGACTGAAACTCCTAAAGAAATGTTAGGAGTTGATAACTGATACTGGGTATTTGCTGAAATGAACACACAATGTAATCAGAATAATAAATAAAACAGCATTGTTTGTATTATTGTCATCTTTTCATATAAGTCAATGTTTCAATTGTTTGTCGCTCATTGCGTCAGGTGCCATACAAAAGCAAGGCATTCCCTGCCATAATAAATGCATCTGAATGTAGACCAGAAGTGACCCAGACAGGGAGAAAAAATGAGAAAAAGATTTGGACTGTTTACGACAAAAGTAATCTATGTTTTGGCAGCAGCCCCAAAAGCGGTGGATTATTTCTTATTGTGACAAACCTGAGGTTGGTTTGTGGAGGTGAGGATTAAATTGATTTACAGTGAGCCTTTAACATCAGGGGGAAACACTGTATATCAGCCTTGACAGGTAAATCCCATCTCTGTGAAGCAGCGAGCGGGACAAGCAGAGTCCATTTGTCTGGCCGGTGACAGAAGCCAGGCCTCCGCTTCAGAAGCGTTAGAGGCAGGAGGAAGTCGTGTTTCAAAAGCCAGTTTTAATCGCATCTCTCTTTTCAGAGCAAAACTGTCGTTGCTATATTACTGGCCCGCTCCGCATGTCTTCGCAAGCCATTAAAAAGCAAATGTCTGGATCACTTGGGAAATCACAGCAGGCTCTGGTACACGCCGTTTGTCTTCTTAGATGAACACGCCGCAGTCCCGCCTCCTCCCGCAGGGCATTAACATACAGAGTTCTGCATTCAACGCAATCAGCGCCACGAAACAGCATCAAACTTTTACTGTTACGTAACGCTATTCTTTCAGTGGTAGACTTTAAAATAGTGATTAGAACAAAAATATAGAATTTTAACAAAAATTATGCAAGGTACAGTTTAATGGCCTGTGAGAAATATTCATGGTGATATATTTTCTCAGGGTGCAATCAACAGTCCAAATATCCTTAGAAGATATTGACCGTTTGCTATGCTTCAGATCTACAATCCAGTTCAATGCAAGGCTTCCTTCGGTCACTAATTTTGTCTCTTAAAACTTATTTTTGATAGAACTTTGACAGGATATCTGCAGGTTTTTTGAAGGTAAATAATATATGTATTAGGGGTGTCAAAATTAACACGTTAATAAGACATTAACGCAAATTAATTTTAACGCCAATCATTTTATGAACGCTTGATTAACACAGCGCTCATTTTTTGTTTTACCCTTGGTCTAGGCAGTGGTTGGAGAAATAGATGGAAATGCTGCCAATGTCAGTGTTCTGCGCCAAAAGTTCCATAGTGCTGCTTTAAAACCGATATTATGTTGCTTCTCTAATTTTGAATTAAAGTATAGCCAAAACATCTTGAAAGGTAGAGCTGGTTATGTTGTCTTAATGAGTCTTGATTTAGTCACTATTTAATATTAATTCCATTGTCTGACAACAGAAAATGTATAACTGAAAATTTTAATCATTAATATATATATATATATATATATATATATATATATATATATATATATATATATATATATATATATATCCTTTTAGTGCTTCAAGTAAAAGAAATTAATACATTTTTTAAAAGTTTTTAAAGAAAACAAGAAAATCACCAACTGAATCTGAAGAAGAGGAAGAACAAATAATACAGGGCTGACTACAAGTCAGTGCATCAGAATGCTAATGCACAAGAAAAAATGCAAGGTCTCAAGATGTTTTTGAACTTCTTTTAACTTAGAAGTAAAGGTCAAAGATGTCCACCAAGCAATTTTACGTAGAAAAAAACTATGGAAAAGTACCAAATGGAAAAGCAGCCCTAAAAGCATAAAGAAAACATAAATGCACACTGCCATTTAAAATGTATATATTACAAAAATACTACAATTCAAAATTCATTAGGTTATTAGGTGATGATGGCACTAAATTAAAATACAAAAAAATATATTTTATTTATCTCACCTTAACTTTCATCTTGTAATTGTATCTTGATTTAAAAATCAGGATAAATTACTGAAAATGAACAGCAGTGCTATTTCCATTTTCCATATTTTAGTGTTTGGGAATGGGAACAGAGCAATTAAAAATTCATTAAGAGATGATGGCACTAAAGACTCGAGTACTGGCTGCTGAAAATACAGTTTTGCATCAGACAAATAAATGGGATTTTAAAATATATTCCAATAGAAAGCAGTTATTTTAAATAGTTTTAAAGTTTTATGTATTTTTTACATCCTATGATTAAAGCAGAAGCCAATGGCAGAAGATCTCCATTAAAGAAAGAAATGAATTTGTGTTCTGGGTGGTTAAATGTTACCATAAACATTGACGCCATATTCTGTGAGGCTGGGTGGGCCAAACAGTAACAGATCAGTAAACCTCTGCTCAGATAATCAGAAACAGTCATGCTGGACTGGATATTTGGACCGCCAGTCCAGCCATGGAACGTAATAGAAAGTAAAATGGCTAGAAAAACTTGGACCAGACTGGATTCATAGCCTAGGGGTGGCGGTCCAGGCCAGAGTGAATGAGAACAGGACAGCTGTGGATGCTGGAGACAACAAGCTATTGTTTGGCATAACCCTGCTGGAGAACAGAAGATATTGGAGTTTACAGCTCATGTCTCTGGAGGGGGCAAACCGAGACGTCTTGAGCAGCCACAGACTGGTGAACTAATGGAGCACGGACATCAGTTCTGATCTTCAGTGACATGTTTGGAAAAACAGAAAAAGAGGGAGAATGACAACTGAGACCTTTCTTACAGTGAGCCAAAACCAGATGATGCAACTGTAATTAGTGTGGAGATGCATCAATAAACATCTGTTCACATTGTACCCATCATGCCCATTATACGTTCTCCTCTCTGGATCATAGTCCTCTTTACAACAAAAATATGTGCTGTACAGTGGCTCTGGTATGCCTCAAAAAATTATTCATGCTATCTAATTCTCTTGTTTCCAGAAAAATATGTAAATATCTTTAAAACAAGACATATTCACCAGAGAAACAAAACGGAGGTGGATGACAAATAATTGTAAACAATAAATATTATATATATATATATATATATATATATATATATATATATATATATATATACTTTTTATATATTTTTAGCAATGTATGCATCATTTAAAGAAAATTAAATATTAATTAAAATAAAAATTAAGTAAAAACTGTTTATATTCATCAAAGAATCAAGAAAAATGTATTGTGGTTTCCAGAAAAAATATTAAGCAGAAAAAGGATCATGCAACATTGAAGACTTGAGTAGTGATCATAGGAATAAATTACATATAACAAAAACATGATTTTATTTTGTTATACAATTTTTTAATATTGCAGTTTTTAATGCCTTGGTGAGTAATGGAAAGGAGAGTGTTAATGGTTTGAACTAAGGACAGCTGAAGGGAAGTGCAGTGGTCTCTGGATCAAGGCTGTTGGGTTATGTATCACGGTCAGAAGGAAGTTCAAATGAGGACAGTGGCTTTGGTGAGGCATTGCGGTCACGGGTTGTTAGGCGGTCAAGTTTGGTCCGTAAGGAGTCATACAAAGGGAAAAGCCATTAGGGTTTTCCTCCTCTTACTAATCTTCGAACTGGGACTAGGGCTAGGACTCAGTGAGTCCATCATATTCATATGACTTATTGTCATTCTCACACCTGTTAGTCGGGTTCACATGTTGTGCTGCTATCCAAGGTGCTGAACAGTGTGTAACGTAAGCATAGAAGGCACGACTTCATAATACACCATCACCTCCAAACACACAGACACATGTTTTATGGGGTAAAAGTTTTTTATACTGTACAAACACTATTTTCTATACAAACCTTTGTTATTTTAGATTTGCAAAAAAGATAATTCTGTACAATTTATAAGCTTTTTTATAAGCAAGACGCAAAGATTTACTGGACCACACACAAAATCACACAAGACTCTACAAACAGTGACTCCACTGACCTTTAAACATACTTTGATCTGTAAAATAAACAAAAAAACAAGTCTAAAATACTATTAAAGAATGGCTCGCATTACCATACAAGTGCATTGTAGTATGCTGACAAATGTTTATTTTAAGATAACAGAATTTAGTATGTTTAATTACAAATAAATACAGAAAAATAATAATTGCAATAAATATGAAAATCAGTATCAATAACTATTCTATAAAATTTAAAATAATATAATAATAATATTAAAATATAACAGTATTTTTAACATTTTTTAAAAATTTTTTTTTTTTAATTTGAGATAATGAAGAAAAATGAAAAACAGCCAAAAATGTCAATTTATTGAGTTCTAGAGCCATTTTTTAAAGTCTTAAATTTAAATGAATTTTTATAGTCTGTAAATTAATCTGCCACAACAATGTCTTTAAATTATATTAATGTTAGGCTTTTCTCAGTGAATACTGATGTGCCATTATTCACAGTTATTTAATTGAATGAATCAGCATGCATTTATTTTACATTAATCTGTAATCAACTGACAGCGCTTGTGTATTTTTTCTACCAAAAGATTTGTTTTATGCCAACTGACCACGTTGACGTCGGCTGTTGGAGGAAATACAGCGTTTCCTGATGAAGTTGGTTCAAGAATAGCCACCCTTCTGCCATCTGAAATGATCAGGGCTCTCGCCCATCCATCAGCTGTCGGCTGCACACTCAGATAAGAGCCAATCAATCTCCTCTCCCACACACCTGTCTTTCTCTCTAATCACATCTCGTTCCATAGGTCTCTCTCTCTCCGTCTCTCTGATAAAGAGCAGCTATGATATGAGAGCCCAAGCCTCAGCCAAGCTGGATAAACTGTCAGCGTTCACACTGCAAAGAACAAAACCCCAGTGCCGTCACATTGGGTCTCGTTTACTAATAGCTGTGCAGGTAATCAAAATGCAATGTAGACCAGTGAATATTAAGGCAAAAAAAAAGACTATTTACATATAAATCCTGCATGTTCTGTGTGTCTTTGTCTGAACGAATACACTGTCTAATACACACATTGTGACGTTCAGTGTCTCATTACTATACAAACAATCTCTAGGCCTGCTCAGAGCATTTGCCTAGCATCATTTCACATACAAACAGATACTAAAAGATATTCACAGCAACCCGTCAAAATAAAATGTTGACTGAAATTGAAGAAACTATGACAGAAATAATACATTACTTAACGTAATGATACTACTAATAAAATTATTAGAAAAACTTTTTTTATATATATATTTTTATTCTATTATTTTTATTTATTTTTATAGAAAAATTATTTACCAGAATGCATTTACCAGTACAATGTACAAAACGCAACACAGTATTTCCTTAAAAAAAGTAAATAAGTATATAAATAAATACATAAATAATTGTTATTCAATTCATTAGAGATGCTTTTGATTATTTAAAATGTAATGAAATTATTCAAATGACAGAATTTGGTAAAAAAACAAAACAAAGCTGAATTTTATCTTAATAAATTGCTGTTAAATTGTACAAGTTTCGTAATGTCAAAACCTTGCATTTGGATTCATATTTTTTCATTTAAACATTAAAACAGTAGTGAAAAATTAAAACGGATAAATAGATTTTTCTAGAGGGTTAATAAAAAAAGTTGACTAGCTAAAAATCATACAAATCGTGAATTAGGCAATAAATCATTTGAATAAATCATCAGAAATGTGTGGTTTCAGACGGACATATCAAAGCTTAGAATACATTTCAGTGAACTATTCTATGAGCCAGTATTTAATCGTTTGCACATGTTTGAAGATCGCAGATTGATCTCACTTAAAAGCATCTTTAAAAAAAATCATCAGTTTGACTTAAAAACCGAAGCCTTTCATTAAAGAGGGAGACACGAACGAAGACATAATTGTAGGGAGGATGGAGATAATGGGATACAGCCACGGAAGAGTAGAGATTCCAGCATCTAAATAAAGATTTCAGCCATGATAGCTGATCTCCGCCCAGTATCTCAAGAGCAACCACAGCACGCCATATGCCCGCCTGTCAGCTCCAGGACAGGAAGTGAGATTGAACAGGCTAAAAGGGTAATAACACCACACTTTGTGTTCAATTCAGTTACATTCACGACCAAAAAAAAAAGAGAACACCTGTCTTTTCTTGCGTATAAAGCTCAACATTAGCGAAATCAGAGCTGCAAACTCAATTTGAGCAATAGTCGTTGGACACTCCTGCGATGACACACACACAAACATATGCACCAAAATGAATATCTAGGCTTCAATATTTCCCAAATGAGGTGTAAAAGCAGCCATCCTGGTAATTAAAGTCAGCTGTGTGGGTAATGGAGCAGCTTGTATTTTTCTCTAATCATATTCGAGTGCTCTCCACCCATAAACACATTTATTTAGGGGCAAACGTGTTGAGTGTTGCACTAAGTGAGGAAAACCATTATGCCGTCCAGGTGCTAAGCATCAGTCAACAGAACAAAACTAAACTAAAGTGTGCGAGACGCCGCCGTGATTCATTGTGACAACACATATTCAATCAAGACACCCACTTACCTTGATTAGCAGGGAATGTTTTTAGCTGCATGCCGTCGACCAGGTGGTTGATGGAAAGCTTTGGCCAGTGAAGGTACAGCTGGCAACCCTGGATCAAAGATAATTTAACTTCATGGTCCTGTGCCAGGATGTCCTACACATAACAATAGAGGACACCGTCTCATTGATGGGATCATTTTAGGACACCAAGAAAAGGATGCATAATACAGCTGTACCATATTGGTTTGGGTTGGTATCAAGGTTTTATCGTTTTTTTCTAATTTCAGATAATTAGTTATTTAGAATTAATTTGTGCATGCTTCTTCCCACTGCTTTTTTTCGGTAATTAGTTAGATTTATTGTAGATGATCTAATTCTTAAAAGTTACTCCTTAATAACTTTTTTAAAATTTGTATAATTTTATATTTATATAAAACGTTTTATAATTATACTTATAGCTTAATATTTATTAATATTTATTTATATAAGATTATGATTACATTGTCATCTAATTCTCAGACTTAATCGTAATAATAATGTATTAATATTATGATAAAATGATTACAATATTAAATGTTAATAAAACATGAATATTACACAAGCATAATATTAAACACTAATAATAACAATAATAACGATTTACTGACAAAACATAATTAATATTAAGATGAAATTATTCCCATATTGAATAAAATATATTAATAAATGTTACATATTAATATTATTCATTTACATTTTCATCCAGTGCTCAGTTAATCTTAATATGAATAATTTCCAGCTACAATATTAAATATGCCTAAATGATATTGTTAATAAATGTTATATATTAATATTATTCATTTACATTTTCATCCAATGCTCAAGGTTAATCTTAATATTAATAATAACTAAAACTAATAAATTACTAATAAATTATTAATATTAAGACTTAATACAGTAACATTATATAAAAATTAATAACACTGCAAAATGTAACCTTTAGTCACTCTCAAAAATGTATTTTTAATAATGTGAAGTATATTGTTGTGATGCCTCAATTTACTTGTAGAACTTTTTCATTTATTTCGAAAAAATATTGCAGAATTCTATTACTGGTAATTTATCATTCATTAGCTATAACACGAAAACAATTTTAGGTCAGAATCTAAAGTATCAGTGTGTCTCTAGTCTGCAAAGTACATTTTGTGTTTGTGTTACATGAAGCGTCACGTTGCTGAACTTTTTTTAGCTTCTCGTAGCCGGAGTGAGATATTTTGAGAATCTCGCAGGTCTCGAGTGTCATGACACACTGGATGATGGCACCTCCATCTACTGCATTTACAGGTTTACAGCATCCAAATGAACCTCCAGCTGCAATCTAGATCAACAAAGACACAAAATACAGCACACAGGTATGAAAACCTTTGTTGTGTACAAGATGCCAGAATTCAAAGACATCTTTAAAATGCTAAATCAAATTGGTTAATGTTTTTATTTTTGAAAAGATTGGGATGCAACACTTGAATATATACATATATATATATATATATATATATATATATATATATATATATATTGTGACGGGATGAGCCAACGACAGACACAGTGGGCGTGGCGTCAGGCCTCGGAGAGGCTTTTATTGACAAAATAATAATAATACAAAATAATAAAGTGTCCAGGGAAAAGTGTCCAAATAAAAGGGGATCTGGTGTCCTCGTCGTGTCGCGGGAAAGTGAAGGTTGAGGCCGTGTTCCAGGGGAAGGGTCCAGGTAAGGGCGGAGTCCGGCGGTCGCACGCGCGCTCCTTTTTCTGGCCCGGGCGCGAGGGGCGCGGCTTCTTCCGCGGCGTCTCCGTCGCTTTCTTTGCTCCGGCGGCAGAGTGGGATGAGCTGTGTGCTCACAGCCTGACTACGGGGTCCCACGACGCGCTTCTCGGACGGCGGGGGTGAGGTCCATCGCGCACCCTTCCTGGACCCACGAGGACACCAGCGTGCATGCATGCACGGGGAAGAGACCGGTCTCCCGAGGAGAGACGCGGTCAGGTATTTAACGGCGACGGTGACAAGGCTAATCCCCTTCAGGTGCGCCTCGTCACACGCCGCCAGACCTGACCGATACCACGCCCCTCCTCTCGAACACACCCCACTCCGCCGGGAGCCTGGTGAAGGGCGGCGAATAAAGGACGGGGTGATGGTGACAATAAAGAGGAGGGCAGCCGACTAAATCACAATATATATACACACACACACATACATATATATATATATATATATATATATATATATATATATATATATATATATATATATATATATATATATATACATATATACACACACATATATATATATACATATATACATTATATATATATATATATATATATATATATAATGTATTACAGTGTGGATGCAAATATAGTCATCATTATCTTTCTTGGTGTGAACAGGTCATAACTGTAGATTAGAAAAGATCAAAAGCTAGTCAGAGATTATGCTCGTCAGCGAAAATTTGTCATGGTAGGCATTAATGTTTTTAATGTTACAGTAGGCAAAGCAAAAGGCCAAATTGATAACCGAGTGGCATAATTTATACCGTAGTGACTGTCTGGTCCTCTTTAAGGGTTTCATGGTTGAACGGTTTCACTGAGCCCTTCAGAACGAGGTAAAATCCATTATGTCCGAAAACTGTAATCAGAGATAGAGAAGGAGAGATAAATATGGCAGAAGACACACTTGATTAGAAAACCCTCCACTCAACAGTTACGGCTCAGCTGTCTCAGGTCAAAACGCTTGACCCCATTATGCAGTGGGCAAGACACTGACTATTAAATCTTATCGCTGTTTCTGTTATGTAGAGAGAAACTGCACATGCAGAATACAAAGATTTAAAAAGTGAAGCAATACTAAGTCCTAAGTGAGAACATGTATAGAAATGGATGCATGCTGATGAGATAATGCTTACAATTGACTAGAAAATCAATACAAACGACTGCATTTCAATGAAAAGTTCCATGTGTGGCAGTGAATTTCATGTGCTAATGAAAAGTTCACCCAAAACTCTTTCATCATTTATTCAACATTACAGTGACCTGTCTTACTGTTAATGTTAATTAAAACTATTAAAACTAATTTTGGTAAAACAAAAAAAAAAAGGTTGCTTTGGCAGGCACATTTAATAAAAAGTATTATTATTAAATAAAAATAAACTGAAATATTGTAAAACATAAATAACTAATGAAAATGACAAAGCCACATAATTACTGTAACTTAAAAACATCCAAAGGAAAACAAAAAATATAAAATTTTAAATATTATAGTGCTGTCAAATGATTAATTGCATGCAAAACAAAAGTTCTTGTTTGCATAATATATGTGTGTGTGCTGTGTATATTTATTACATATATAAACACACATACAATTTATAGTGAAAGTATTTACTCATATTTACATGTATACATATATAAAAACACATATTTACAATATATACATGCTTGTGTGTGTATTTATATATATACATATAAATATATACAGCAAACATACATATATTAGGTAAACTAAAACTTTTATTTTGGATGAGATTAATCACCATTACAGCACTAAAAAATTACTATATAGTATCTACTATAAAAACTGCTAAAAACACTGGAATACGGGATCTTTTTGAAGCTTTTTCTTGAAAAAAACACTACTCTTTATATTTTTTGGAGAATAATTACCAACACCTCCAAACAAGCTTACACTTTAATATGTATACACACACACACACACACACACAAATAAACACAGAGAAATTCTTTCATACACGTTATGACATAAGCTGTATATGCCCGTCATATCTACATCTTCAGACAAATAAATCATCATGACACAAAGATATGATCACGAGATGAAAACTGCTCTCTAAAAGCAAACTCTCCATTCACTTTACAACATCTCTCACTCCTCACATGCAAACTTTCCAGTCTGTCAACAGCAAATCACAGTGTTTATGCTCTGTAATCATCTGCAGCTAAAACTTGTGTCCATAACAAAGCCCTTCCCCCTCCATATGTGACATACAACACACCACAGCCATTACCGCCCTTCTAGACAAATCGATGAAGAAATCTCCATCTCCAAAACACCAGACGTTTGCAAAACAGTAACCATCGGTGTGGAGGCACGGATTTATACTTTCGTCAAATTGTCTTTCCTTTATGTTTTTGCTTAGTGGCCCTGAAAGAATACGTGGCTGTTATTGAGCACAGATAAGTAGATGAACGAACGCGTCGATAGAAAATCACGCATGCCAGGTTGGGCTCTCAACCTTTTAGAAACACATCTAAACACTTATTCAACAATATTCACAGGCGAGACAGAAAGATGTGTTCGATTTGTCTTGATAGATTGGGTTGCATGAAGTCGCTGATATAATGTATGAACTAACAGTTTTGGATGACAGAATCTTCTTCTTTGGGGATTGAGCCAAATGTTTGGTAAAACTCTAGATCAGATAAAGACAATGAAGTAATACAGTTTATGAAATATAAGCTATATATAAACAATATTAAACTGTTCTGAAGAAGAAACGGTTAAAGAAGAAGCACAATTCAGTTGTGAAGTGTTTTCATGGATGATTTCCATCTTCCTTCACGCAAAAACACAAACAGTAAATGAAAAAAATGATAGATCGAATATTATAGCATTACAGAACTCTGCTATGCAATTTTTTTACATTGTTAAAGCATTTAGTTCAGCTACTCTTACGTTATATACTAAGACTCATGGCTAACACTTTACAAAACCTCATAAGCATTGACTACTTAAATTTAATATGGTTTCTCATGCAACGCTCTTGTATTATTTCTGAAAACTTTGAATATAGTGCATATGAATTAACTTCATGAAAATGAATTATGCTGTCCTTCATCTACATCAAACTGAAATAAATCGGTAGAATGTGCTTTTAAAAAATATTTGATGTACTTCTTCAGCGCATAACAAATATAATCATGTGGGTTTTGAATGACATCATTTTTATTTTAAGGTGAACTACCACTTTGAAGAAATTGTAGAAAATTTGAAGAAAATGTAATCATCTCCAAGAGGCCATCCAAGACGTAGATGGGTTGCTTCATCAGAACAGATTTGGAGATATGTAGCATTACCTCATTTGCTCACCAATGGATCCTCAGCAATGAATGGGTGCCGTCAAAATGTCCAAACAGCTGATAAAAACATCTCAATAATCCACAAGTAATCCACACCACTCCTGTCCATCAATAAGTGTCTTGTGAGGTAGTAAAAAAACTAAATCCATCATAGAGGATTAACTTTAAACCATCGCTTCTGCAATATTATGGATAGAGGCACCCATTCACTGCAGAGGATCCATCGGTGAACAAGTGGTGTACCGCTACATTTCTCCAAATATGTTGTGATGAAGAAACAAACTCATCCACATCTCTGATGGCATAAATTCTCAGCAAATATACATTTTTGGGTTAACTATTCCTTTAAGAGTGTAAGTGCTCTATTCTTTTAATACTGTGACTGTGTGTGTTTATATATATCTCACTGATCTGTCCGCGGTCCCAGGTCTCGATGGTGGTGACGGCACTAATCTGTTTCAGCTCCTGCGAGCCCAGCTGTGAGGTCAGACTGTGGACTCCCTTCAGTAGTTTATAAATGACGTGATGCTCTGACTGGGATCTCTCAATAGGGCTGCAAAATACACAAAGAATCACAAATTCATTTTTCAGGAGCCTAAATAGCAAACTGTATTCAGTGGGAGTCTATGTTGGGAAAGCTATTTGTTATTTGTAGCATTTAAAAACACAGACAAAGTACCCTTTGGAAAGGTATTTAACTACTTTGGAGCTGTTTAAAAGGTATAGTTTACACAAAAAATGAAGTATGTCATCGTTTTCTCACCCTTCTTTGTTCTGTTGAGAACAAAAGAAGATGCTTTGAAGAATGGTTTTAACTGTAAAACGTACGGTAGCCATTGACGTCAATAGTATTGAAAAATACTATGGAAGTCATTAACTGTTTGAATAGGCACATTCTTTAAAATGTCTAAAATTTTGTGTTCAGCAGAATTCGTACAGGTTTGGGTAGACATGAGAGTACATTTTATACCCATGTAGGGCAATTAAAGCTTATTTTAGCAACTAGAGCATTACTTATCTGTCCTGAAATAATGTATTTTTTTAAATGATTTCATTTTATATAAAATAATAAATTAAAATATAATACATTTTAAAAAATGCAATAAAAATACAATTTTAAAGTAAAAAAATTCATTTAAAAAATGTATATACACAAAGTTTTCAATCTACTGGAACCAGTCTATTGAGATGAATGGTAGAAAAGTCCAGATTAATTAGGTGACTAGACCATAATGACACTGATACTTGATTTGTTTACTGATAGGGTTGGGAAATAGTTAACTAGCAGCAGCTAACTAGTGACCATACAGCGATACAGTGACCCGCAGCTATTTAATCGCACCTTCAGAGTCCATTAAAGACATTCTTTAAAAGACTCCAGGATAAACTGGCTCGAAATCTAGTCTCATCTGCATTAAAGTAAGTGTGTGTCCTAGACAAACCCCCTGCAACCCAAACAAAGAACTCTTAATCTTTTTACACCCTCGCTGTCCTACAGGCACCATCTCAGATAATGAAACCTGAACACTTGCTATTAAGAAACCCCTCTGCAGCGTGTTATTATGTTTAAAGCTGATTCTTAAGGGAAAACGAGTGTGATGATGATGGTATTAGCGTGGTGTCTTGTTCCATGGGCATCTGAGAGATAAAAACTCAAGAGCAATAGCTGGGGAGGAGTTTAGCCATCGAGAGCACATCGCTGCCAGCGTGAGTGAGTAATCACAATGCCGATAGACTGTGTGTGCATGAGTTTGCTTTTGCTGGATGAAGGTCAAATCCATCAATCAATCCTTTGTGGGTGTTTGCTTGTGCTTGTGGGTTCGCTAAATCAGTGTCAGTCTCAACGCAGCCGGCTTTAGACAGGCAAAAAGAATAAAAGCTCTCAAACAATTCTGTTGTACCAGAATATTCTGTTTCTGAAGTATGACTGGCATCCATCAGCCCTTCCGTTCCAATGTTTCAGCAACAACAAGAAAAAAAGCAACCCATTTAGTTATAGTTTTAGTTAGCTATAGTTTTGTTAATACCATAAATTGCATTTGTTAGATTTCTTATCCTAACATCACGATTTCGTGGTTTTGCACTTTATTTAAGGATTATTTCAGGCAGGATTTGATTCTGATTCAATTTCAATTTGATAAAGATTATTCTGGATATATATTAAGTACAGTACATGCCATATTTTTCCAAGTAAAAAACTATCTAATGTAAAATATAGTCAGTCTGTACATTAATTTAATACTAAAGATTAAAACTAAATTAACAATTAAATGTTAAAACGTAAATTAAATTAAATGTACAATTACAAAACTATTTTTGAATTATAAACATTTAAATATATATATACAAATATATAAAGTTGTGCTTTTTTTTAAACACATTACCATTATTCATGTTTGTGTCATGTTGACACCTATAAGCAATTTAACTATTGATCACTCAACAAGCAATGGTTAAATGTAGCTGTTTTAACTTACTAAGTTATATTGTCATATTTCTGAAAGTCTGTTTACTTTTATAAAGAAATACTTGCTAAATTACTATACGAGCATATTCACAAAAGAGCTCAAACTGTGCTGAACAACAGAAATGACACACCAAAGAGCATCCAAACATTTCAGATGCTTTACACACCTACATTTTCCATATTTGATACACTCCAGACTACAAATCAATAAACTCAAATGCATTCACTGTAAAACACTGCACAGATGGCAGAGCTTAGTCCTAATAGCGTTAGCAGAGATGTACAAGCATGAGTTTACAATTTACAGGAACGTCTCGCACACAGTTTGGCAGTCTTAATTTCAGGGTTCACAAAACATCCTCTGTGCACCAAGTTTGTAATTCCCCGTCCTCCTGCCAAAGCGCTACGCGGATAAAAAGAAACACATTATGCCGTTAAGATAATGGGATATCATCTTTTACATTGTGGGTCATTTCTGGGGTGAGAGCGCAACTGCCTTTTAAAAGATACAATTAGTAGTAACATCATCTATCTATGGATGGGAATGAGGCAAGGTTGAACATTTAAGGTCATTGTGGGAAGTCATGATGGGAAGTTCAGGTTCTCCTGGTTTCTATAGAATATTCAGATTCAAAATGTTGCCTAATTAATTTTTATTTAACAAGAATTAGAAAAATGTGTCCATTGAACTCCTCCACAGAATCGGCAATGTTCAATGCTACTAGTAAAATTTTTTTTTTTTTTTAAATAACAAGCCCAATGAAAAAGCACTACTTAAACTTTCAAAAACCTGACAAAACTGGTTTGATATAAAATTTGTACATTTGTCTTTATTAACCCAAAAGAGATAGAAACTCGTAACATATAAAATAATTTAATTTACTTTAGGCATCAAAAGCCATATGCCTTGTAAGATCTCTCTTTGATTGTGAGTCTGAAAAAACTGAAGCCCAATCAATTAAATATGAACCTCGGCAGTTTTTCTTTCATCTCTTATTTATATTGGTTCAACAAAAGTGCATTGTTACTAAACAACAGCATTTCAAGTCAAAGGCCAAATTGAAGCTGAAAACCATTTGTGTTGAAATTTTGCTAACTGGTGACTTCGAAATAGAAGCTGACTAGGAAATGATCTCTGGCTTAATTCCAGGATTCTCGCCGACATTTCCATATACTTCCATTAATTATGAATTCTCTGTAGATAATAATAATTGCTAGCTTTAATCCCCCCATAAGATTCTAATTAACTGGAAGGAACTTATCGCCAACTGAATGGGAAAAAAACTGAATTATAACTATTTTTGTGAGAATATCTGCTGATTGCGGTACACACGGAGCCCGTGGGGCTGAATAAAAACAGAAGAAGTGAAGGAAAGAGACAGAAAGAAACGAGCATTAAAGAAGTGAGAAAGTGAAGAAAACTATTGGATTTCCGTTTGACAAAAAGTGTGTCATTCTTTACACAACCAATAGACAACTAATAGTTGATGCTCACTTTTATAACATTAATAAAGTCACCCCCCCCACAAATACATTAAATGTTTTCTTTAATCATGCTAATGCATTTTGCCCTATGCATTTAAATATTCATTTATAGAATCTCTTCAAAAGACAAATAAAATGAAGTCGTGTGCCCCGAATTCAACAGTTTTCCCTTTTTGTAGTAATAAGAAAAAAAGAAAATCAACCTTATAAACTCTGACATGTTAAAATGTAACAGATATCCTGAACATGGTTATATCCTGACATGTATTAAAACTTAATGCGCAACGCAAGAGAGTCAGAGAGGTTTCATCGGGCAGCTGCTTTCACAGCTCTGTCGGACAGCGAGAGGCTTTGTCTTTCAACAAATATCTGTAATGGTCCTTATCTGCAGAGCGGGCCGCCTTTACAACACTATCTTATCAGCCACCGAATACTTTCCTGCGAACTATCTCCAGAGAATGCACCAGGAAAATTGCCACTAAACCGAGAGCAGCCACTGACATAAATCACAGAGAAAGAGGTACATCGATAAGGGCTATCTCAAAGTTAAAGCCACAAAGCTGTTTGGGGTCAGAATGGCCAGCAAACTTAATTCAAATTCTAAGTGCCACTTTACTTTGAAGATAAAAGGGAAACCTTCTCCGCGTAATCAATTCAATCGGAACGCACAAATCTCATTGCTGATAACCTACACTGTCTTTCCTTAAATTATCCGCAGCACTTTTCTTGAGCTCAGGCAAAATAGGAGGGGGAAAAAA
This sequence comes from Puntigrus tetrazona, assembly GCF_018831695.1. NCBI lineage: Eukaryota > Metazoa > Chordata > Actinopteri > Cypriniformes > Cyprinidae > Puntigrus > Puntigrus tetrazona. Next base: position 1,131,633 of record NC_056722.1, on the reverse strand, counting down.
AGTCAAGCTAGCATTTAGAAACAAAATGATTTTGCTGTTCTTTTCATCCCTTTTATCCCACCAAGAAAGTGGGAATAGACAAGCTCTGTAAAAGCCAACAATGATACGACCGTTACCATAGCTGCTTTATCGGACACGTCCACCGCGCATCCATCATGCACTGGAGTTTTACAGTCTAATATTTCTCCACCGATAAAGACAAGAAAGATTTCCCCCCAAAAAGAAAGAATTACTGAAAATGTCAGCAACTTCAGGCCATCCCAGATGTAGATGAGTTTGCTTCTTTATGAGAAAAGCATCACTTGCTCAGCAGTGGATTTTCTAGTGAATGGGTGCCGTCAGAATGGCGTCCAAACAATTGAGAAAGTCATCACAATAATCCACAAGTAATAAACACGACTCCAGACCATCAATCAATGTCTTGGAAAATGAAAGCTGCATTTGTAATACTGTAAATCCATCAAGATCTTTAAACAAGCTTTCTATCCATATCGCTTTCTGCAAACAAAAGGTATCTTGTATGAAGCAGGGGAGAAATATGCACAGATCAAGCACTGTTTAAAAGAAAAAACAAACAGCAGTGGATTTTGACGTTAGAGGACAAAGAGTTATTATTGATTATGGACTGGTATTTTCGCCAAAAGCAAAGCGTAAGTGTACAGATTAAACTACTAGCGATTCGCTTCTTTTAAATGTGCAGCTTTTTGCTTCGCAAGACTTTAATTGATGGACTAGAGTCTTGGGGATTGCATGTGATATTCTTATCAACTGTTTAACTATCATTTTGACGACAAGTGAGCAAGTGATTTAATGGCAAATTTCTACAAAACATCTGCTTAGATGAAGGAACAAATTCATCTTAGAAGATCTCAAGCATTCATTTTTGGATAAGCTATTCCTTGAAGTAAAAAGATTACTAAAAACAATTGGTCCCCAATGATTTTTATTATATAAAACCGAAGATGGTAGTTGCGTTGTTGTCTATACAGGGTCAGAAAGCTTGTGAATTTCATCAAATATATATATTTTTGGAAATGAGTAAACTATCACTTTAAATAGCCTGTTGGGGACACTGCTAATGAACTAAATATGAGGACCATTAAGTTTAAGAGAATTAAACGATTTTGCTTAATTGAAATTCACCAACCATAGCTTGGCCGCTGTGGATGTGTGAGAGAGAAAGAAAAGAAGAGATCTGTTTCCTCACATGTAGCAGCTTTCAGAAGTCTCAGTTTTGCAGCTGGTTCTGAGGTTCTCTTGCTAACAGCCAAAGAGTCCCAAATCCTGACAAAACAGAGCTGAAGCACAAATTATAACTGTCAGAACTGTTAAATAAGACTCCTCAGCCAACACGTGTGTATGTCATCAAAACTGGGAACGTTTTTTTGGACCAAAACACCACTCTGTGAAAACAAAACTCTTTCACACGCCTAGCGGGAGATTCTGCTAAATGGAAAAACTTAAATCGTTGTTTAAGAAAAACAAAACAAAACACATTTTCTGACTTGATACAGCAACTCATAAACATTTCGGGCACAGTGAGGCGGCTTGTCAGAGGCACCCTGTGGGGATCAATCATTCTTCTAAATTTCTGCTATAAAACCGTATTATAAAGCAAAGACACTGAAATAAGTGTGCAGATTTCTGCTTTGCTTTTGTTTGGGCCAATCGCTCACCAACAATTCCCTAAATAAAGTGTTATTATTTAAAGGTTGCTCTTTCATGGCTCTTGAACTTTCACTTGCTGGTAAAAATATAAATAAATACATACATACATAAATAATAGTAGCAGTGTTTTGTCAGGTAAACAAAAATGTTAGTCATGTTGTAGCACTTATTAATTGGTTTCATTTAAGTCCTGCATTATTTCAGTGTTTTTTATATATATATTATTATAGCATTTACTGATATTTTGCAGTCTTTTCATTTTCTATTTTCATTTGATTTATTTTTCAATTGTAGCTCAAGTTTTTTTAGTTGTTTGTGTTAGTTTATTTTTGTTTCATTTCTACAGCATTCATTATAATTCAGCTTCAGTCATTCAGTATCTTGCAAATCTTTACATTTGTATAATAAATAAATCTAAGACTTGAGTAAAAGTCTTCATTTAATCTCATTCACGTTTCGAAGAAACTTGAATGATTAAATAGAGCTTATTTGTAATTTTTCTACAAATTGCATTGTTGTCATGAAAACAACCAGTCAAGCCAGTAATAACCAAGACACGAACACTCAAAATACCTGGTTTAGATTAAACCTAGTTAAGTCAATGAGTTCATTTATTCAGCTTTGGGACAAATAAATCATTTAGGTGTTTGTGTTTTCTGTTCTCAAGCCAGTGAAATCTGGTCCAAAACACAAAGCCTTGATTGACCTGCCCAGAAGTGGACTTTCCCTTCTTCCCAATCCCATTCAACCTATCCAATGATGATGATGAAGTTTCCACTGCAGCTGTTGTTATATTCAGTTGCTCTGGTAAGAAACCTCACTCCTCCAGTAAAGAGATTTACCAGTGCACTTATCCCCTGACTCCATCACTCAGAACCGTCAACGATACCATTTGTGAACAGCACCTGATCCTAGTCATATTTCCAGAAAAAAATCCAGTCTGGTTCATTTCTTTATGCCTCTCCTTTCCCACAGTGAAGGGTAAGGAAATCCTGCGTGTTTCTGGTTTCTTTATGTCCCGAAATATTAAATATCTGATCATAAATGTCTTTTGAAAGAACAAACCGATCCACAGCAACGGATCGTAATCTTCAAACCCCCAAAGGGAGAGGAAATTATTTTCTGGCACAGGTAGAACTACCTGGTCTGGACTTTTAACAAACTATCTACAATGTTGAAAAATCAGTTTAAAGGAGCAGTAAATAAAACTAAACTAAAACTAAATTCACAATATTGGAGAAAGTTGTTTCTCCCACTCCTCAATCTTGCAAGATTGAGAACACGTAACAAAAACGAAAACAAACAAAATGAAAACAACTGATAAAAAGTCACAAACCTTAAACACTGTAAGTTAATGAGTTGATTTATCCACGTTTTAGATGGATGCAGAGAGTTTTTTTATGTTGGGTAGAATCTGCAATCTCTCACCCATTTCATTTGCTCGCTTCGATAGCTCCAATATGCTGTGTTTTCCACCACCTGGCAACCCGGATGTTAAAATACTACTGGGTAGACTGACCCTGGGAGGAGTCACACAGACTAAAACAAAAACAGACATTCTAAAGTTGTTTTTTTGGACAAACTTAACATGTTTTGGAGAACCTTAATGTGTTTACTAAATTTGTGCAAACATATGGCTTTTTATGCTTCAGTACAGTTGAAAAATTACTTACAGCACCTTTAAGCTTTAAAAAAAAAAACACTTTTTTAACCCCCAAGATGAAACTATTTGAATAAAATAATGCGTGTTGATTAAATACAAGAAAATATCTGTAAAAGTACACTGAGAACTAAGGCACTGACCTTTAAATGGTCATTTATTATATACACCACAAATGAGAAAGTAATCCCTATTTAAAAGAAAATGATCAAGAAAAAAAAGTGAATTTAAATATTACCACTGGGTGAGAAGTAGTGAATATACAAAAGAGGTACAAAGTGTAGATTTTTTTCCATCTTCATTTGGCCTCTCACACACTCAACAGCCCTCATCAGCTGTTACCATGACAACATTTTAAACAGCAAATACATCAGCGGTTTAGAGCTGTAGGCTGATAGGGAACCCAGCCAATCATAAGCCCCAGAGCTTTCCAAATGATCTAAACTTTAAGAAAACACCATAAAACTAAACATTTCATGTGATATACACATCTGAACTGTGCTGGATGATAATCACACCCGTTGGCTGAATATATATATGGTGACAGATGTTAAATTGCGGGTTAAAATTTTTAATATACTGTATGTGAAAAACTGTAAATGAGGTGGTTTTAAATATTTTTCTTTTTGAGCCAATCATTGAGTCTGCTTATATATATATAATATATATATATAATGCTGGGACGATATTTGTTCATTGTTGGAGATATATATATATATATATATTTGCCTGTGCATCTTATTTGCCCTGATTATAGTTTCAGGTAGCACTGAAAACTTTTCTGGGTCAAAGTGTGTTTCTCTGTCCAGCACACATCCCCAGGAAACACAGGAGGAGGATTGTGGGAAAGGGTGAAGTCTTGAGGAGGGGTCAGAGCCCTGAAACATGGAGAAAAATAAATACATGAACTATAACAAAAATACAGTCAGAAAGTGCATACAAAGCAGGTTGTGCTGGCCGGCTTCCTTCATTAAATAAGCTGAACGTCTTCCGCTGGTTCTCCCCCCATCACTGCCCTGCTCTGACTGTTTCAATGGCCTCCTGGACGTGGAGCTACATGGGCGAAGCCAGCGCGGGGGGAAGCCAAGCACTTCCTGCCTCCAGAGCTGGCAGAGAGACAAGCTCTCACGGGAACAGTGTGCAAGAGCAGGAAGTGTGTGTGTACGTGTGTGTGTGTGTTGCCAGCACAGTTGGTCCAGCTCCCCATGAGACCTGGATGGGGAAAACTGGCTTCATGACAAGAGCAGATGTAAAGACACACTAGACAACAAACCCATATAGGTTAGTGTATGTACACACACCAGGTCACCGGATGACCTTCAGTTGGGTTTAAAATGTGAGCAATGACACTGAGGTGCAAATGATCGTTACAATTTAAAGTCTGCATTACAGTCAGCACAAAACGCGGTCTGAAATCTGACATATCAAAAAGGATATTCAACATTCAAGGAGATTTATAATTAAGAAAGCTACTCACATTCACACCCTGAAATTAAGCGATTTGAAATCTGCCATCTTTGCTCACGGGCACTCAGTTCAACATCTAAGTTGTTACGAGACTAATCAACTGAGGTGCAATTGTCAAGTGACTAATCACTTTGGAACCACCAGAAGATTACATCATGACAACACTTTAATGGTTGATGGCACTATAATGAATGAATACATTTCCAAACCCTTCACTAGTGACTATGCCTAGCTGTGATGTCAAAGGAGGCAGATAAAAAACATCCAAAGAAAGTGAAGCTATTAAGTATCTTAATGTTTATTTATTAATTATAAATCCTACCAATAATCTCTCTTTATATATATACACGTTGTGGGTATACATATAAACACACGTATTTATATACTCACATAAAATTATATATATATATATATATATATATATATATATATATATATATATATATATATAAATAATATTATGAGATATGGTATAAGAATATAGTTTTTTTCTTTAATGCTCACTAAGACTACATTAATTTGATAAAATACTGTAAAAATTGTAAGACTGAATATTACAATATTTTAAAATAATATTTCTATTAAATATAGTTTAAAGTGTAATTTATTCTTGTGATGCAAAGCTAAATTTTCAGCATCATTACTCCTGTCTTCAGCATCACATGATTCATAAATCATTCTAATATGTTAATTTGCTGCACAAGAAACATTTCTTAATCTCAATTATTTTATGAAAATATAGCAAAAATGGTAATTTTGAGAACTTTTCAGCAACCGTTGGCAAAACTTCCTATAACAAAGAATTTGCTAGTTCGCCGGTATCATTTAAAATCAAAGCATGATATTGCCTTTTCTTTTTAAAGTAAAACATCCACTAAAGAGCCATAACATACAATGAGACTAGCGATAAACAAGGTAAATATTGATTTCATGTTGACTTTAAACCATATCAGCATTTTGTTTACCTTTAAAACAAACCCTTGGGCTCTCATTCATCATTTGATAGTGATTCCTGTAAAACCGCAGAGTGTCTATCGCTGTGGGCTTGCGATTTTTTACCCTTTCTAATCTCATTTCCACATGGCTGAGATTCTTTCACAATACAGTTCGCTGAATGTCACAAGGAGGAAACTCGCAGGGACGAGACGATTCCGTCTCCCAAATCGAATAAAATCGTGACCTATTTCTCTTATCCAGCTCACATCTTTCAAACAAATTCCCCCGGTGGCAATTGGCATACATGACCCAGATATCCAGAGACTGAGCAGGGAGGGAAAAAAACACGTGAAGACATGAAAAAGCATTAAGAACTATCTACAAGGGCATCGCAAAGCCCCGTAGGTAATGTCACTACAAATGCAGAACGGGGTATCACAGGAAGTTCTCCTTCGAGCTGCCCATGCATGAAGCCTTCTCTACAACTCATCCATGTTACTCAGCTGTAATATGGCACATTAAAACACAAACGTTCCCTTGTTATAACTGAGCATGCAAAGCGCATCAAAGTATTGAAGCAATCCAGGAGAAATGCTTTGCCATCTGCCTCCATTAACTCCGCCTAAGGCACAGTCCATCTATCACATACTGAGTGCTCGGTATTCACTCGGATTATGTTCTACAATGGTGCACTGGTCCAAGCTTCTCCTACAGGACGGTGGTGCTTGCTAATGCTTCAAGAGTTCAAAAACTGTAGTTATTAAACTTCGGAGCATTAAACTGATGACAAAGTGACAGAAAATACCGTTACGTTGTCGCAAAATTGCATTCCTAACAATTGCTGTCTTTTCAACGTTCTATTAATCTATGAATCTATTACATTTTCCACAAAAGTATTAAGCAGAACAAATGTTAAATTGTTAAATAAATGTTAAATTAAAAAAAAAAAAAAATCTTGAGCTGCAAATCAGCCTATTAGAATGCTTTCTGAAGGGTTGTGTGATACTGTAGTAATAATACTGAATTATAATTTAATACTTCGCAGTAATAAATTTAATTATGAATATGCTAATGTTTCACATTGACATAAACATAAAACTGCTTGTGACTGTTAAAAACGGCTTGATTCAGTGATTCAGTCAGTTCTTTCTTTTGAGAGAGTATAACTTTACACACGGCGCACTTTCAGATTTAAAGCTTTGCATTTGTTTTCATTCACATAGAGCTGTGTTGCACGTTGCATTAAAGGTCATTTTCCAAAATCCATAAAAGGTGCACTTTAAAAATGTGTTCAAAATAAAATAGAAAAGTTCATAATAATATTTTGCAACATTTTCATTTATTTGTATTTTTTTAAGAGACTTCAAAACACTAAAAACATCAGAGGCTGGGGTTAAGCTTTCTCCACAGAACATACCAAAATCTAGTTCGTATTAATTTTTCACACCAACCGTGCTACAATCTTGCACTGTAAGATCTCCATATCCTCTTTCCTGAACGACCAATAAAAAAAAAACAGATGCATTATCCCTGGGAAGTTCAGTGGATGAATGAGAAAGATTATATCACAAGGAACAAAGCAACATATAAGAGGAGAAAATATTATTTGGAAATTTCGATCCCACAGTCCTGTGCAGCTCAACACGGGAGCTAAAGAAAGCTATATTGCTCTCTCTCTCTCTCTCTCTCTCTCTCTCTCTCTCTCTCTCTCTGTCTCTCTCTCTCTCTCCCACTCAACGATTCTCACATTAATGAACTGTGACAGCAGGAAAGTAAAACAGGGCCTATCGATATGAATTAAGATAGCACTGTGAGATAGCGGCGGAGGGGGCAGGAGATTAGTCCCATTCTCTATTATGCTCTTAATGAAGTGTTACCAGATGTCATTCAACAGTGAATTCTCAGAATGTCCTCCTCGTTTTTATGAAAGCTATGATTTTAATTTGCCACAGTTTTCATACGGCTAAAACTAATTAAAACCGTGTCACTTTAAATATTAACCAAAGAAATTCTGAGATTGGTGTAGCCCTGAGCAGAAATAAGTCATGATTGTCTGACGAGCTGAAAAGGTGCTACACTGCCCTCTGTTGGTAGATGGGAACACTAGATGTTGAACAGTCAAGATGTCGATTTAGTTATAAATTAGAAACAGTGTCAGTTTGATATTAATAAACTAATCATCGGACTTGACACGTTCCGCATTTTTCATTAGCGTAATGCATATGGATGTTTTCAATTCTCATCTGTAATGCAGTAATGAGAATTGTTCTGTCTGGACACATTTTTCTATTAAATTCATCATAAATTAAAAGCATTAAAACATATCACTAACGGTAGCATTTAAAATACAGATTTTGTTTCACATTAAGAAAATTAGATTTTTTTGGTTTAAAAGTTACGAGAACCGCTTATTTAAATGAGCTTTTGATTCTGGGGAGAAATCTGACCTGTTTGACAGATTTAATGAGATTCACCCCAGCAGATTCAAATCAGCCCTGACAAACCGTATAAATGTGTGTTTTATATCAGTCATTTTGTATCATCAGTGTGTCCATAGGGCCTTTAAACTACCCACAAAGAACACTTAGTCATACTCACAATTTCTTAAGGGCTTTGATCACATGATTCATGAGTGATTCCTGAGCCGGTTTTCCATGTGGCTGATGTCTGCTGACCTCTTGGACGGACTCGTATGCTCTCAGCTTCACTGGAGGTTGGCTGCCAAGAGGAATAAAGAAGATCAGATGATTCTCGTAAAAGTTTATATCCGTCATTTGCCAATTCCAAAGTTTGTGCTGTTGAATCAGAATGTGATAAATGAGGATATTCATGACGAAATGTAGTTTATCACTTATGGAGTGTGAGAAATAAAAAAGAGATGTTATATTACTGTAGCAGAAGTAAATATCTTAAAGGAATAGCTCTCTCTCATTTGCTGAAATGTATTTATCCTGAGGACAACCAAGATGCAGATGTGTCTGTTTTTTCAGATTTGGGAAAATTTAGCGTACTGCAATGAATGGGTGCCGTCAGAATCCAAACAGCTGATTAAAACATGACTCCAGTCCATCAATGAACGTTAAAAGCTGTGTTTATAATAAACGCATTCATCGTTAAGATGATTTAGGGTGAAATCAAAACACCAATTTATAACCTGAGGGAAAAAAGCTATCCTCCGTTTATCCATTGACATATTGGTTAAGAAATGATTTGAATTGGTTTTGTTTGTGAAGGTGCTTGATCTGCGTATATTTCTTTCCTGAGTCAGATGAAAAAAAAATATTATAATTAGAGTACTCATATATGAGTCAGAAGCAACAGTTTGAAGGTAAAAATGACTTGATGGATTTGCTGATAACTTGTGGATTAATTTTTATCAGCTGTTTGGATGTAATGCTTCAAAGAAGAAAAACTCATTTGCATCTTGGATATCCTGAGGGTGTGTAAGCGGCAAAGAAAATTTTGGGGTGAACTGTTCTTTTTAAGAAACAGATGTTGTTAAATATCTTTTGATCATGAAAACGGTGTATAAAATCTGCTTAAATGTTAGAAACTAGTTTTGTAGACAAATATAATTATCCCTATAAATACACTATAGTCTAGGTTATACACTATGTTCAAATTTCCATCCTTCAACGGGTGTGAATTCATAGCGTTAAGGACCTTATTATTATTACGGTATAAAATGTGAGAGAAGTAACGATAAAGAATGAGTAGGTTTGTCCGAACATTTGATTGATGGTGTAACTGAAAAGCACAGCCACATTAAGCAGTGCATTCAATCAGAATTACCTTAACCACAGTCCTAAAGTTGATTTACAAGATAATCACTCACCATTTTTCATTTTAACCAATCCTTAAATAACCCTTCTTTGTGAGCGCTATTCAAGACACCCGATTCCTACTGGGAGCGGATCTATATTCCAGCCAATTAGAGCCATGACTCATATGTCACTACCCACAAGAACATTCATTTTTGCTGCTCCAGCAGGCTGTTGAGAGGACTGTAAACATTACTCAGAACATCTCTGAGTGGGACTACAGTGGGATTGAAATGACTGACAGGTCCTCAGTTTCTGCATCACGCCTCTGCGGGGCGCGGCCCACGTGTCTTTTATAAAACACTTCCTGTTTATGACTTTCACTCGACAAGATGCCACTTTCCAAAAAGGCACAAGGGGCGATTTTTAGAATACTGACGCAGGTTTGACGTAAAGGCTAAAACTGCTTCAGCGCACTCTTATTAGCGAAGTACAATACTGTTACTTCCAAAGAGATAAAAATAATAGTAATATTACAAATTAATTTTGATGCAGAGGCCTGCTGAAAGCACTTTCACAATTGATTTTTATATAAACAATTGCTCTTTTTTGGGCTCTGTAATTAGTTTAGTAATACGTTTGGGCTCTGTAATTATTATTATTTTATTTTTTTAAGAAAATCGTTTTATTTAGCATGGATATATTAAAAGTGACAGTACATACATTTATAATGTAAAAAAACATTTTTATTTTCAAAAGAAAATACTGCTATTTTGAGCTTTCTATTCTTCAAAGAATCTTGAAAAAAGTATCCTGGTTTATGGTTATTATGGTAACAAAAATAGTAAATAGTTAATTATATATTACTAAATAAAATAAAAAATAAATTAAGAATCTTTTAATTTTTTTACATTTTCTACATTTATTCTAACTCAATGTACTAAAATAACTTTAATCGAAAATGTAAGTGACTGATGTGTGTGTGTAAGAGGAGAGAGAGAGAGAGAGAGAATGCATGTATGTGTGTGTGTTTCTTCATTACTGTACATTGCATGTTTTTTTTATTATTATGTGTTTTTACATGTTGGTGATTACCGTGAAGTCAGAGACAATTTTCCAATATGAATAATAAAGTAAATAAAAAAATTGTTTTTAATTTTAAATTAAAATAATTAATTTAAACTTTAAATTAAAATTAACATGAAGAATACATATACAAAAAAATGGTTTCCTAAAAATATTAAGCAGCTTTTCCATTAAACTGCAATAATATTTCACAGTATTACTGTATTCTTAATCAAATAAAGAGTGTGAGAACCAGTACTTTGCATGCATTCAGTTTGAATTTCAAATTGTTTAAAAGGCATTACGAGCAAACGCTGAATCAAATAACTTACTTCACGAACTCGTAAAAATATGTTGATTACACGACATTTAAACTATGTACATGTTTACCTTTATATGTAATTCTGAGCTTTACTGAGTTTACATTGATACAGTGTTCACTAAGTACTGATTTGCTGTTGAATAAACTACTTCTCAGGATAAGAGGATTACACCATTACCTGAAACTGATCACAAACAGCTCACCGAAACTAAGCAGACATGATCTAGGGATATAGCGATTCTGCATTGGAAACAAGCGACTCCATAATGTCTGCCCTACAGACTTCAATACGAAACTCACTTTTTCCTTACTTAGTGCAAGTTTTAACTACCGGTCCGACCCTATAATACACACAGTGATAATTAGCACCGTGCATAATAAAAGAAATAATACTCACGTCCCAGTCTTGAGATGTATTCTGGGTAACGATGTCTGAGGGCGCGGGAATATTTCTTGATATAGTTTCATAAATGTTTTATGGGCCTCCTCAGGACTGTGAAGAGAAGCGAAGCAGTTAGACATTTTCATTTTTGCAACCGTCTTGTTTTTAAAACGGGATATTAAAACACTAGTTCAAAGGCAATTTAAAGCATTCAGGAATAATAACAAAAAGTATGTTAGCACACTTCTACCTTTCTTTTAGCTGGGTTAGTTGGGTCAGCCGTGTGTAGTCAATGTCTGCGAGTCTTTGCTCGGCTGTGTTAAGAAATATAAAGTTCAGCGGATCATAAGCATCTCATTTTAAACAGTGAAGTAGAAATTTGACGACCAGCCCCGTCGTGGTCTTGTCGTTTACAAATAACGCAATGTGAACGATACATGATATGTATAAATGACAACTTACATTATCAACATGTTTAAACGAAATGTCTCTGTACCTGAATGTCGGTATCGGCTCATGGCTGTAAAAGCAGCATATAATAACGTGAGGGTTCACTGGAACAGTGTGAAATATCAGGTGACCTTATTGCTGAAGTGTGTTTGGCCTGTTTCATGGCAACAGTCGTGTTCTCATATTACAGAAAGTACAACGTTATCTTGTTAAAAGATCAATAAAGCGTGATTATTCATGTCTTATTAGGGTTAGGACCACGCTCTCCAATCGCGCAACACAAAGCTAACAGGCTAAAACTCACATTTAGCAAGTTGATGCGATAGCTAACAGGCTAACAACTGGCTAAGCGAGGTAATACCGCGCAAACTACATTTCAGACTTAATGTTTTCAGTTAATTTGTCTATGTTTGCATCACCAGCCGCGAAAAAAATATTTCCAGACTGGGCCATTGACCGTTAAACCTCGTGTTTTTGAACAGACCGAATAAACGAATCACTTATTTGTTTGGATCCTGAACGAATCGTTGTTAATGAACGATTCAGTTAAAAAAATAGACAATTAGCAACGTAGCCCTGAAATAAAATGAAAGCTGAAATGAAACAAACCCACGCTGTTATATTTAAAAAAGCACAAAAATAATACAAAACTAAAAATTGCGTTTTTAAAACACACAAAATGATCTGAACGAAGAAACAAACGAGAATATAAAATAAATGCTAATTCAAAAGCTAGCTAACGGTTAACAGTATAAGAATAATAATTTGCCCAACAAATTATCACCAACTCACGAGCATGTATTTAAAAAATTAAAGATAAAGATCTATTCTATTCTTTTCTGACCCAGTCTAAACACAATAAAGTTAACATGGCTCCATTCTGAATGTGCAGATGTGAAAAATGCGCAGAATAAAGAGATGGAAGGTCTGTAAGATCAAAGACATCTTTTCTTCTTCTTGTTAGCCTCGTCTGTTCTCTGTGAAACCACAACAGTAAATCCCCTCAGCTGAACTAAAAGCTTATAAGGTTTAATTAAGTAAGTGGTCCACCGCTCCATACGAGCCGAACTAATCCAGCAGAACAGCTCTCAGGTCCACCAGAGAAATCTGCTCAAAACTCCATGACAATTGACTGATATTCTCTGAGAAGTATGGAGATTTAGAAAGGCTGTGAACATACTGTGGATCAAACTTCATACATTTATGATTTATACTGACCAGACACTTTGACTTCTTTTGTTTACATATTTGTTGGCATTGCATGTTTTCCAGCTTGGTAAAATGATATAGTAGCTGTGCAGCAATGAAATATTAATATCAAATCTGTTGCTGTAGGCCGTTCACTCAGCAGATGACGGACGCTGTGATGAATAGCGGCCTGAACTCACTTCTGAGGTCTGTTTGCAGATGGGTATTAGTGGTCTAAAAGTGCTAATTGCATCAGGCAGCAACATTAGCAGGACTGGAGCCGTGGTCAACACAAGAAGGATAACCACAGCAGATATTGACACAGAGAGACGCTGCCTGTCAACGAGCCATGTTCAGCAAGCTGAAGAAGATCATCGGGGGTCCGACTGTGGGTCCCTCGAGGCCGGCCCCTGCACCGGCCCCTGCACCGGCTCCTGCTCCTGCTCCGGCCCCTGCAAAGGTATGCATATTTACTCATAATGCACTTTATGCAGATTTCTCATTATTTTTATCTTAAGCACGAGCAAATTAAAAATGTTTTGCTAAAATGTAGTAAAGTTTTATCCATCGTTCTAAATATGGATTGGCAACTCAGCTAGAAATAATGATAAATTATTTATATTATATTAACAAATGATTCATACAGATTTGTATAGCGTGCAATGTGTATATATAGAAATTATGTAATAATATAATTAACATTTATCATTATTTTAAAAGCATATTTTATTTATCAGTGTTATTATAATATAATTGACATTATTGTAGTTTTATTTCAGATTTTTAATTAGTATTTTATTTTTATTTAATTAATGTTTTTGTTTTAAAATATGTCTTTAGTTTTATTTATATATATAGACAGAGAGAGATAAATTTAATGTATATAAAATATATTTATATAGCATATTAATTATATTCATATAAAAATAATATATTTTATATATTAACATTAATATATATAAAATATATTTATATACATTTTATGTTTGTCATTATATGTGTGTGCATGTGTGTGTGTGTGTGTGTGTGTGTATGGTTTGTTTGTCGGGGGGTTTTTTTTTTTTTTATTATATTTTTAAGAACACACATTACTTCACTTTATAAACATCTGAAACACCAAAAGGACAGACATTGTTCTACTTACATCATTTAAAAAGGTATAAGATAAAGGTAAAGGCTTGAATAAGACAATTTAACTCAACAATCTATAAATAATAGAAGCCATCATGCGTCATTCATGAGAATGTTTTTATAACTGCAAAAGCGCTCTGGGATAATGATTAATCTCTGCACCCGGCAGGAAGAAAAACCTGCAGACAAGGAAAATGAAGACAAGAAAGATGATAAAGGCCCCGGTAAGTCATCTGTTATCATTGTAATTATCCACTAAATGATTTCATCATTCATTGTGTAAGCACCTGCAGAAGATATTTTCCAGATGAGAGGCATCTGAAATAATTCTTACAGTCTGTCACAGGTTGCTTGCAGTAATGTTTGTTCTGGGTTCAGTAGCATGTGAGGGTCAGTAAGCTGCTTCAGGGGTCACTCCTCCATCTGTGACCCAAATCTTCCTTCAGCTGGCAATTGCAAAGAAAAAAAATGACTTTTAAGTAACTATTTTCTCTATAGCCCCAGCACCGGCTCCAGAACCAGCAGCACCAGCCTCGAAACCAGAACCGGCTCCCAAACCAGAGGAGAAACCTGCAGACCCGGCCAACGATCAGCCACCTGCCGAAGGGTAAAATGAATATCATTTTTATCCGACAAATCATGTTGCATTAAATATAACAAATTTTGATTTTGATTTCATGTTGAATTTAAATACTTCTTTGTGCTGAAGAGAACGTCTCGATGTCCTGAGTGTGACTGATAAGCTCTAATTAATCGTGGCTAATCAAATAGACTCCCATTGTCTTGGAAAGGACTTGCAGTAAGTGATAAAACAGCATGTGAGTAAGTCATCGGTGCAAACACTGTACATCGGATCCAAGACTGTGCAGCAGAGACCTGAACGATTATGAGACCAGGAGCTGAGAGCAGATTACAAGATTTACAGTGTGTTTGATATAAGAAGATCCCTGGAGTTTAGAAAACAAAAATAAAACCGACACCAGCAGTGGAAGAATGCCAGAGTAGTTTTATGACGGAAATCATCCTCCAAATATATTCACATTCACTGGAGCAGAATTCATTGTATATTAGTTTATTTTAAGAATGCATGAAGAAATGATAAAAATAAAGAATTCTGCTGCAGTGTAATACATATTATATTATGAAGTTGTATTTTGAACTAAAAAAAGCATTAGGACTTTACTTACACTTGTAATACGCCTTCATGACCAGCAGAGGTCAGCATATAAAAGCGCATTTCAGATCAACAGTTTCAGCTCTTGTACAAGAGGTTATGCGTCAAACCGTCAAATTATTATTATGATTTTATTTTTTTATATATATTTTTATTATTTTTATATTATATATATTCTTTTTTTGTATGAACAAGTAAAAGATGCACAGATGCAAAGTAAAATAATTACTAAAAAGCATTTAGACCGCTTTACAGCTCAAATAACACAAAATATGAGCATTGTAAGTAGTAAAAATATAAAAAATGTGATACAGTTTAAAGCCAGCATGTGTCATTATGTTGGCAAGGATATTTATGAACCGGAAGTTAATTCGCTAAGCGTTAGAAGTGCGTTCCATAACAAGAACGATTTAGACAACTGCAGTTTAAATAGCGTTCATGTTGTATTGAGGAATTAATATAAGAACTGTTACAAAAACACAAGCTGTATATTTGTACTTTTAACCTTCCACAATACTAGATAGCCCCATAGATGTTTGTAAAGTGTGTTATTTTATTATGACTGAGACACCTTGACATTTGTATTTATTTGTTTAATGTTTCTGCATGTTGAAGATTTGAACTGCCTGTATATTAAGCATACAGGCTACATTGATTTCACCTTGTGTTATTATCTGTTGTATTGTTATAGCGAGGAGGCCCCTCCCCTTGAGTCCAGGCCCGTTGTGATAAGCAAGCATTTTGATGCTCATCTCATTGAGATTGTTCAGAATTACCGGCAACGAACAGAACAGTATAAAGAAAAGGTCATTGACCCCTATGCATCCTCTCCAGAGCGCAGCCCACCTGTCAGTGAGTACAAATCAATCCATGCTTCTGCAATTAACGGTATATAATACAGCAATTATATAAATAATACTTACATGAAACAATAAATATGACAGGACATCACCACATAACAATAAGAAGTGGTTTAACACTAGGCTTATTTTGTGTTTGTTTCAGCACCTGTCCTGAGAAAGGACGACTACTTGAAGTTGGTGGAGGAGAGGAAACGAAAAGAAGAGGAGGACAAGAAAAGAAAAGAGGAGGAGGAGAAGAAAAAGAAAGAGGAGGCAGAGAGAAAAAAGAAAGAGGAGGAAGAAAAGAAGAAGAAAGAGGAGGAGGAGAAGAAAAAAACAGACAAGCCGGGGGAAAAGAAAGAGGAAAAAAAGGAGGAGAAGAAAGATGACAAGGGAGAAACAGAGCGGAAGTCCATCTTCTCAAAAGTGAATTGCACCTGTGTAGATTTCCTGCTGAAGCCCATCGAAAACAGAATGGACAAAAGACTGGGCACCTCCATTGATCCCTTCACAGGTTACATGTCGAAATATGATAACATCTGAATATGAAATCATAAAATTCCTCATAAAAGGTTTTCTTTTGGGGTTTTCTTGTGATTTTCAACAGACCGCAGGTATATTGCTTGGCTAAGCTTCGTGACCATCGCCTTCAACTATAACCTGTGGTTCATACCGGTCCGTATGGCTTTCCCGTATCATGACCCAGAGGCCGTTCCTTTGTGGTTTACATTGGACATCATTGCTGACGTCATCTATATCATCGACATGATCGTTTTCCAGCCACGGCTTCAGTTCTGTAAAGGGGGAGACATCATTGTAAGAAAACAAAATTAAGTGGATTGATAGTTTCATTTTATGTTCACACGGTTTTTTTAATACAGTGTTTAATATCTTGCTCCATGTCAGTTCTATTATTAAATGCTAGTTGTGTAATTGAGTGCCTCAAATTTTCATCGTTTTCTTACAGTATGACAGAGTTGTGATTAAAAAGAAATATCGAGAATCGTCAAGGTTTCAGGTATTGCAGATATTTCAGTCAACTTCCCAAATAGCATTTTATCCCCATAGAAAGTCATGAAATGTTTCCTGTCCTTTCAGAACGATATCCTATCCGTCCTGCCTTTGGACCTGTTATATTTCGTGTTTGGATTCAAGTCTGTCTTCAGGCTCAATCGTTTGATGAAGGTAATGCGGTTTCGGAAACAACATGAGACGCATAACCATTCATCAGCTGATCATACTTAACCTTGTTTTGTTTATGTTTTCTCCTTAAGTCCGAAGCATTTTTTGAGTTCAGTGATCGTCTTGAAGGTATCATGACCAAAGCGTACATCTGGAGGTATGTACAGTAACCAAGACTTAAAGGTTGATCTGGCTGACTGGTTCTATCAGGGATGGGCAAAAAATCTGAATTTATGAATTGGGCAAAGAAAATCAAAAAATGTATGAATTGACAACCTTTGAGTTGGATCCCTTCTTGATTAGAATGCTCTTCCAATATAGTATTTTTTTAAATGTTAAATATCAATGAAGCACACATTTCCATGGATTCAAGTTAAAATTTCTTTGAACCGGATTGCACTGTAATTCTTCATGCTTAATTTTAGATCAGTGAAATCAAAAATTCAATAAGTGAAGATTTAAAAAACATTCTCATTCTGAATTAGATTTTTGTTAGTTGTTTGTGATTTTGTTTTTTAAAGATTGTTAGTTTTGCAATCTTATTCTTATTCTCATTTACTAATTTCAACTGACATAACTGGAGATATATACATTACTGAAAAGTCTTTTCCAGATCCAGATATCAATCACATTCTTAAAGATCCATAGTCCTTAAGATTAAGGAAATTCTGGTTCTTCCATAAAACAGCAGTTGTTAAGTAAACAAGTAAACATACAAAATATAATACCAATTTACATCTTGAGTTTTTTAATGCTTATTTTAAGTCTTATTTTAAACCATCTTTCCTTATTTTAAACCTCTTTAGACGTTTGATGTCCCCCTTGTTGGCCCTTTGGTTGAGAACCGCTTTTATAAACCATAATTCTCCTTTGTTCCTTTTAAAGAGTCATTCGCACCATTGGATACCTGTTGTTTATTCTCCATCTCAACGCATGTCTTTACTACGTGGCATCTGACTACCAAGGGATCGGCTCAACCAAATGGGTGTACAGCGGAGAAGGCAGCGCGTATGTAATTCCATCTACCCTCATGATTCACTTTATTGCTTATGTTTTTGTAAAGGTAAAAATATAACTTCTGCACCATTGGCAGCACAAAACAGTAATCGAAATACTCATGTAATGTTATTTTTCCTCTTCCGATTGCTAAATTGGTTTTCAGTAATTGCAGTTTTGGGGATTTTTTCATATTCTCATAGCTACCTGAGGTGTTTCTTCTATGCGGAGAAATCCCTCCTGATGATCGCAGAACTTCCTTTTCCCGAGACCATGTTCTGTCAGGTCTTTCAGATGACCAACTATTTTTTTGGTGCTGTATTTTTGTCCGTCTTTCTCGGCCAGGTAGAAATTTTGTCTCCAAAGCTTTTGTCTCTGAAGCTTATGCTCCTGAAGCGCTTTGTGGTTTTTTGATTTAGATTTTTTTTTTTTTTTCACTTGTCTTCCTTGCTTGGCCTCAGCTTTGCTCAGTGGTTCGATGTCTGCTGTTCTGACATTGTAAGGTGATTTTTTTTTCCCTCTTTACATACTGAATCTCTTTCTCTTTCCCAGGTACTTACGCAGTTACTATTTTGCCGTGCGGACTCTGATCAACATTGGTGGTCTGCCTGAGCCTCACACAGTCTTTGAAATCACCTTTCAGTTAACAAACTTTTTTGTTGGTGTCTTTGTCTTCTCAAGTTTGATCGGACAGGTACACAATGTGATAATGTAAACGTCATGAGCTCCTCCTCTAATCCCAGGCAGCCAATCACATTATAGTCCTCATCCAGTTTTCCTGTCAGGAACCATATAGATTTGTGATAGTCCTCCTGTTGTTTAACACATTAATAGGATGTGTCACTTTTTTACTAGATGTATAGATTATATTGAGATAATTTATAGAATTTCTTCCTATTATTAATTTATTTGTTTCTATTTGGAGAGATAACTATACACAAATTTGTGCTATTTTCGTAATCTTTTGATCAGTATTTTATTTTCATTTTTTTCCAAGTAATAAAATAAAATAGTAATGTCAGCCATTCATCAGTTATCAGCCATAACATAAAAATATTATTCTACAGAGGATTATGTAATTCTAAAACACAAGTCCTATAATAAACAGACATTTTTCATTCTGTACATTATAATATAATGATGTCTAAATTGACTTTAAATGGTCATTTTCAGTTTTTAGTGTTTTATTTTAAATGTATTCAGGCATTTAAAAAAATTCAATATGGCTATTTAACAGTTATGGGCCACGACACGGAAAAATGTTGATTTATCAATATTGGCAAGAATTTTAATAATGGTTAAATAAATGAATAAATCGAATAAATAAATAGCACATGTAACGATAACTAAATATGGAATTTTTAATAAATCTCAAAATATTTTTTCTTGCTTTACAATATAATATTGTGTTAGTTTTATTTAACATGTAATTGAAATAGTATACGATTTTAATTTTGGCTATTTATCATCTATTAAATTTAACATGAAAACATCACTCGTTTTTAAGTATCAGCCTGAATCATCAAATCATATCCATATCAGATATATATATAGTTGTAAAACTTTTTACAGATGAGAGATGTCATTGGAGCAGCGACTGCCGGCCAGACGTACTTCCGTGCCTCTATGGACGCTTGCGTGGCGTACATGGTGACAAACCACATCCCCAAGATGGTTCAAACCAGAGTGCGCACCTGGTACAACTACACCTGGGACTCCCAGGGCATGCTGGGTAAAATCTAGGTTTACATGTAAATAAAAACTGGCGATGAATAGCAGGGTTCTGCCGATTAAGGTCTGGCTTCTCCTCAGATGAGTCTGAGCTTCTGGAACAGATGCCTCTGGTGATGAGAACAGCCATCGCTGTGGACATCAACCTTGCTACTTTCCAAAAGATCGACCTCTTCAAGGTGGACTTGATTTAAGGAAGGATTTAAACCGATCGCGACATGTTCAGTCGCTTGATGATTCTTTATTGCTTTGTTTCACACAGGGTTGTGACAACCAGATGCTCGTGGACATGTTATTGAGGCTGAAGTCCATCGTGTACTTGCCTGGAGACTTTGTGTGCAAGAAGGTGAGTTATACTGCCTTTTATTTACAGAAACCAAGCACATCAAGTCTTCAATCGCCTGCTTTTCCGCAGGGTGACATTGGAAAGGAAATGTACATCATTAAAGCCGGAGAGGTGCAGGTCATCGGTGGGCCGGACAATAAGATCGTGTTTGTGACTCTAAAGGCCGGCTGTGTGTTCGGAGAGATCAGGTGAGGTGTCCAAATGAGTATCTTCCTTAGAGCTGCACGTCACGAATGAACTCACGTGTTTATAATCGACCTCAGTTTGCTACAGTCTTCAGCCAATGGAGGAAACAGAAGAACCGCTAACGTAGCGGCACATGGGTTCGCCAATCTCTTCGTGCTGGATAAGAAAGACCTCAATGACATCCTGATTCACTACCCGGAGTCTCAGAAAGTGCTGGCCAGGAAGGGACGGTGAGCCATATAAACGCACCTACAGTTAACAGTGAGAAAAGAAATCTTCATTTTTATAATAAATTATCTAAATATCATTAAGAAGAAGACTTGGGAAGGAAAGTCTAGCTAGGCGCTAATGACTTAACTGTCAGATTTATGCTTAAAACGAGAGAAACAACTGCCAATGGGGTAAGAAAATAACCTTAACTTAATACTAATAATATGTACTTAGGTAAAATGTGGCTTAAGAAGTGTTTCATTTTAGCAAACTGATTTGTTAAGATGGTTCTTTTTAATGAACCTGTTCACTAACCAGTTCACTGATTCATTTGAATCATCGATTAGCTACTGTACAATAAATACATGGTCTTGAGCACTTCTCTTCACTAACGCACAATGACTAACATGTACTGCCAAAGGTAAAAATCTAAAACACTGGTTAAAACCGTTTCATAGGAAACTGCTGAAAGCAAAGGGTCCGGCTCCTGCTGCTAAAGCTGACGAGGAAAAGAAGAAAGGACTGGCTATGTTCGGACAAAAACCTCCCACTCCCAAACTTTTGCGTGCCTTTGCAGGGGGAGCTTTCAGCAAAAAAGGCTTCATGGACAGACTTAAGGTAAGGAATTGTATGTGTAAGTGGTACTGTATAAAACATTAGAATATAATACAAAAAAGATATACATGTTTCTTTATATTTTTCTTTTTTAGACTGCTGCTACTTCAGAACGTCAATAATCACATGAAATACATTAAATATCTCTCTAAAAAAAAGTCATTCCTTTTCATATAACCTACGTATTAAATGTATCCCTGCTAACTGCAGTACTTGCCAATTAGTGAATCATATTTATAATACACGCATTATGTGATTGCAGTTTGTTTCAATATCGTTCAAAACAATATGTTTGTAGATCTCTTTTGTACCGAGACTCGAATAAAAGACTTTTATTTTGTAATTGCATGGTACAGTGCATTTTTCATTTCTCGTTTTATTTATACTCGACAGTTTACGTAGCCTTAATTCTCTCGGTTAGCCAAGGACTGGTAGCTGAGTCAATCTGCCGTGGGATCTCACAGTTAATCTCTTTAGTCTGGCAGGGACATTGAGAGTTTTAATTAGCTAAGTGGTCTTTCTAAATGTGGACCCATGGCACAAACAGAACAGAAATAGCCCACGAATGCACTATTAAAGCGCTGGCACGCTTTGAGTAATACAATGTGAACCAGTAATGCGCCAAATATGTCCAATATCGGTCAAAAAGCTGGCTTTACAAATAGAAACGGCCCTTTGCGGCTCACCCTGGAATGTTTTAATAGAAGGCTTGTGATTGGTGGACTGCAAGCGAGCAGGCCAGTGATAGGTCAGTGAACTGTGACCAACCCTGGGAAAAGGGCCGTTCCTGAGAGGGAATTAATAGGGCTCTAAGAATTAATCAAAGCAGGTCGGAGTTCACACATCGGCGACGGGTGGACAGGGAGCGGAGGGATAAATCTGGATGGGATCTCGTGCCCGCTCGAGCCAGGGCAGCAATGTTCAGCACCTTAAAAACGTTTTTTTGGCCCAAAACTGTGGCGGCAGTATCTCAGAGTCCTGGACCTCCGACACCAGCACCTGCACCCGCACCTGCACCCGCCCCAGCACCTGCTCCTCCGAAAGAGGTACGAGCACCTGGCTTTAACATAACACCGCATCAACATCGCATCCCTCATATACAGAGAATATATATATATATATATATATCAGAGAAATACTTTTTTTCTTTTTTGCCAAAATTCTTAGCTTGATTTACTGGGTAGGTAGATCACCAAATTAGTGACCTGAATACGGTATGTGGATTTAAATAGGTTTTATTTACTTACCAATAATCTTTTTTTTTAGGGAATAGGAGGATCCATAGACATTTATATGCTACTTCTTTTTAAAGATTTTTTTGAGCCTGAACATAGTGCATGCGAATACATGAATAACATGTCGATTTGATTACTCAAATGCCATATACTGTAATACTTATATTAACTATAATATATATGTTATATTATAATATCATAGAAATAGAAATATCATTATTTATATTTAATGATTTCAGATGGAGATTGCTACATTTTTTTTGTATACTTGCATATAAATACTTTAATGAATTGTTTTTAATTTCTTGCACTTTTGTAAAACTTATTACGCATTTAGCATTTACGACCTTACATTCAATTGAAAAAAATATTCGAATACTAATTATTTGTAATACCAGATGACAAACTGGCATATATGAACTGCAAAAACAAATTCATGCACATTATACTTTCATATATTTAACGTTTAATACCACTACTGTATGTCAATTATTTTAATATTTTGTTCTCACTTTAATTTTAATGTTGTAGTAATTTTGTTATTTGTTTTATTTAATTTAGTTTTAGATATTTAGCTCTTCAACTAAACACAAAGTAGGATTGCCGCTGTGGCTGAAATAGAGCAAGAAGCTAAAATATATATATTTTTTGTATTTTAAGAAAATGTTTTTATTGTTTAAGTCAAAGATAATAGTCAAGTCAGGTCACCTTTATTTTTACATTGTGTCAAAGCACTTTCGATGTAAAATGACAAGATTAAACACTCGGTTAAAGGCATTTAATTATTGAATCTGTGCTAGTATAATAACCATTGAAGCTCATAAATAAAATCATTTGCGTTTGCATGTCTCATTGTCATGTCAGCATATGAAGCCCTTCCTCGTGTGTAAAACAGGTTATGACACAGCTCTCATTCCATCAAATGTTAATGCTATAAATTAGAAATGAGATGTGTTGAAAAAAATCATTTTTGCTGTCGGCAGGAGGAAAAGACAGATGCAAAGAAAGATGAAGAAAAAAAAGAAGAGAAAAAGGAGGAAAAGCCTGTCGGTGAGTCTTCATCCACTGCAATTTTCTGTGTACATTTTTTGTTTAAGAGTGACGGTAGAAGTATGATTGGTGTTTTTTTTTTATCTGGGACCCTGGAGAGGTTCTCATTTAAAGGGTTGGATGAAAAAGCATAATGGACCACATACTCTTGCTAAAGCTCTATATCAATTAAGTAGCGAGTCAAAAGAAAAAGCTTAACCTAATGGAGACCATTAATGAGTGTCTTTAATTATAGACATCTGATCCGGAAATAGGAAAATATTACATGTTCGGAATATCAAATCGTAGTATCCCAAAACATTTAATTCTGACCTGTGCTTCTTAAGAACCAGCACCTGCACCTGCACCTGCACCTGCTCCAGCTCCTGCACCTGCACCAGAGCCTCCTAAACCTGACGCTAAACCACCAGATCCAGCCAATCCCGGGGCAGAAGCTGCAGAGGGGTAAGAGCTTAGGCTGCCTGTAAATATCCTCTTTATATGTAGTGTGTGCTATTCTGATAAACTACAGTCAGACTCTGGCCCAGATGCCACAAGGGGGTGCTAGAGAGAAAGGTTTAGAGAAAAATAGACAAAAAAGTGCTAAATAATAATAACAATATATATATTTTTTTTTTTAAAAAAAGGTATTTTGAATAATAATAATTAATCATTCATATTTGTTAAATATATTATTATTAAATATTCAATCTGGCATTTAATTAATATACTAATATTTTGAAGTAAATAAATATTTGATATTATAATGTGATTAAAATAAATTTTAAATCAAGCTAATATTTAAATAAATATGCCTACCTCTGTCATTAGCCACGAATCCAAATGTTTCAATATAACAATTAATGTTAGATCTTATTTATGACAGTCTAGGCTTTGTAAATCATCATCCTATGCATCGGCTATATCAGCACAGTGGGGCAGTGGTCACGCTAAACAGGGTTGCCAGGTTTTCACAGGAAAAACCCAGCAAAATGCTATGTAAAACTAGCCCAAATTTAGCCCAAAAACTTTTCAGGGGGGATTTCCGGTTAAAAAAATTCCAGTAGGGTAAAACGGTCCATTTCAGGGGATAAATATCACATTATTGGGATTGCTTTTACCTGGGTCATTTCATTTTGATAATGCAGTTAATAAACGCAAATGTTAGTAAATCACATTGCGTTATTCATTTCTCTTCACACACGTTTTGCATCTGAAAGGGAAACTCCTACAAATACGTATTTCTATTTTCAGCACTAATTCTTCACTGCCCATCTTTAGCAAATCCTGACAGTATTATTTTAAATATCTTAGACTTTTTGCACTGGCGTAAGCTGTTAATACATCTGGCATATATAAATGAACATCAGCTATTTGTATTTTGCCAGGGGAGGAACATCAACAAGTTTCAGGCCATTAAAAAATACGCATCTCTGCCCCTTCTTGTCATTGTTGGTTTGTATGATCTTTGCTGTCAACTTCCACTCAGTGATGAGCAGCGTGTGACTCCAGAAGTAGCTGAAAGTAGATTAGGGGATCTGCTGTATTTGTGACTTAAGAAGATCAAGAGAACATCCTCACGTGCGATCAAGAGTTTCTATTCTCATATAAACACCTGACTTTATATCGATTTCAGCAAAACATGCGGTCATCATTTCCAGTCGCAATTCATGTGCTAGTGATACTAATCTCTGCCGAAAGACTAACTTGACTATTAAGCCTCATATGAACAGTCATGTAGCTTTTTAAGGCCATGATCTGACACAAAAGCAGAGCTGCACTGATTAAACCGATAATAAATTACACTTGCGTTAAGTATGTACTGTATAGAATCAGGAACAGAATCTCTTCGGAATATCTGATTTCTTTACATAATTGAACCTATGTTCCGATGTGTCTTTTTCACACAGCGAAGATGCACCACCTCCACCTCCTCCACCCATCGTCATTAACAGATACTGTGACGACCATCTGCGAGACATGGTGAAGAAACTACGGGAAAGGACGGATCTTTATAAGGAGAAAGTCATAGACCCCTACTCCTCATCCCCAGAGCGCAGCCCACCCGTCAGTGAGTAATTCAAGATACGTAAATCAACTGTTTCTCATTTCTTAGTTCCTCAAGGACTTGGAATCTTAAAAGGATAGTTCACACAAAAATTTGAATTCTCTCATTAATTCGTCATGTCGTTTCAAACCTCTAAGACCATCATTCATCTTCAGAACACAAATCAAGATTTCTTTAAAATCTAAGAGCAATGGGCCCTCCATAGACAGCAACCTAAGTTTAAGGCCTAGATGTTACAAGCTGTTGCTGCCTAGATAAGCTCCGTGAAGTCGGAAAGATTAAAGTCTCAAACCTTCAAAGTGCCCCTATTATGGGTTCTGAAAGGTTCATATTTTGGTTTCACAACAGGTTCGCACGCATGCATGCATTTTCTTATTTATTATGCATTTATTTGAACCCTATTTGCTCATCAAGTCCCAAATGATTCGTTCAACATTTCATTTTCCAAACCCCTCCTCTGACTGGTCGATTTCATTTAAAACCGTGTTTTTGAACTTTTAGCGATTTCAAATTGGCATCTAGTGGCAAAAAATTAATTAGGATTTTCATTCAGACCATATTTTCCCAGGTCTGCATGTGCAACAAGAGGGTGGGCAATATGCAAATATTTAATTTTTGACGTGAACATGAAACGATTGAGATTCTTTTTAAAACAGCTCTTTCAGAGTTGACTCTTTTTTAGGCGAGACGGCAACTTTATACACAGATTTAAAACTTTGCTGGATGTTTTCATTCACTTTGAGCCGTGTTACACACTGCATAAAATTAAAAATCCATAACAGGGGCACTTGAAGACTCGTTCGCACCCAATCGCAATGCACTGAATATCTGGCCAATCGGAACATACTGTGCATTTCAGAGCAATGAGCTTTGTGTTTCAGAAAGGCGGAGCATAGAGGAGCAACAATATTGTTGGTATGTGGAAAATAATGTTTTTTCAACCCTAAACCATTTAAATACATTGCATTACACCAAATACACAAAATAATGTTAGAATTAGGGTTACTATTTTCGACTATTTTAATGATGTCCTTATTATCTTTCTGGGCCTCGAATGTGTCAGTTACATAGCTTTCCAAGGGGAAAACGCTCAGATTTATTCAAAAATATCTTAATTTATGCTCTGAAGATGAACTAAGGTCTTACAGGTTTGGAACGGGTAATTAATGACAGTATTTTAATTTTGAGTGAACTATCCCTTAAATGTTTTTTTTGACTTATTTACTGCTGGAAGAACCAGGTAATTTTTGTTTCAGGTGGTCATGGTGCTTTTTGGAAAACATAGCTGATTTGTTGCTGTGTACCAGATCAAAACCAGCTACTAGTCCATTTTATCAACCATCTAAACCAGCTCGGACCATCTAATGACTAAATTACCAGTTTTTTCCAGCGAAAACATGACCAACCAACTCCCACCTGAATTTTCCAGCAGTGAATTCGTTCATCCATTTCTGTAAAGCAACTTGGTCAGCATTGATGCTATATAAATAAAAAATGACCTTGACCTTGACCTCTTCTGAACTTTGGTCTGCTCTTGATATCCAGCACCGGTTTATCGCAAGGACGACTGGATCAGAAAACAGGAAGCGGACAGAATAAAACGAGAAGAGGCCGAGCAGAAGAAAAAAGAGGAGGACGCCAAGAAAGCGGCAGCTAAGAAAGAAAAAGAGGAGAAAGAAAAGAAAGAGAAAGAGGAAAAGCTGAAAGCCGAGAAGGAGAAGGCCGATAAGGAGGCGGCTGAAGCCACGTGGCCAAAAATCAAATGCACATGCATAGACACACTTCTCAAACCTTTCGAAGACAAGATGGACGCGTATCTGGGGACAACCATCGACCCTTTTACAGGTGGGACACTATGAGAACCGAAGAACGCCTCTTAAAGAATAAAGCACTGGCCTGCACTTGTTTGTTCTTCCTTCCAGATCGGCGGTATATTAAATGGCTGAGCGTCGTCACAATCGCTTTTAACTACAACGTTTGGCTGGCCACCGCACGCTTGTGCTTCCCGTACCACACGCCCGAGGCCATCCCCTTCTGGATCTTTTTTGATATCCTGGCAGACCTTGTGAACATCATAGACATCACCATGTTTCAGCCGCGCTTACAGTTTGTGAAAGCAGGAGACATCATAGTAAGTGAATTTTGCTGTAGACACCTTTGGAATTGTTACAATTGGACACCCGGTCAAAATCCGACCAATTTATTTCCACAGAAAGACAGAATAATGGCTAAACAGAGGTACAGGGAATCTGCCAGATTTCAGGTGTGCACAAATGATATACTGTATATATATATATGATTAATCATTGTTATTTAAAAACATAATGAAATTGATTTTGTATTTCTAAATATACATCTATGTATTATCTTGATAATATTTTCTCTCAACAGACAGACTTGATGAGCATCATACCATTTGATTTGCTGTGTTTCTACTTTGGGTTTACGTCAATCTTTAGGATAAACCGGTTTGTGCGGGTCAGTTACTCAACCTCAGCCCAATCTGTCTTTAATTCAGCTTTTTTTTTTTTTTTTTTTTTACGTCATTATTTAATAAGTCATTATTTTAGTATTACGTATATCTTAAATTCAATTTACTCTATTTTTATCCCCTTTAATTAGTCATTTTTATTATTTAATTTGTGCATTTCTATTTGGCTTTTGTTTTATTTCAGTTTTAGTTTCATTAATTTGACTCAACTTAACCTTATTTCATTTAGTTGCCAATTAAGGTAACATTTCTAATTTAGCTGTTCATCTAATATATACATACATTTTAGCTTTTTTTTAAACTAATAAAAAGAGTTCTACACCAGCTAGTTCTTGCTTTTTACTATTCAGTGTACTGTGTAATGAGCTCTGTTTAATGTTATATTCCTTCTTCTTTTTTTTTTTTTTTTTTTTTTAGTATGAGTCGTTTTTTGAGTTCAGCGATCGTCTGGAAAGCATCATGGCTAAGGCCTATATCTGGAGGTACGTGCGATTTCTATATGCTAATCTATGCGCAGCTTAGCACGTTTCTAAGTGGTTCTTTATTGTCCGATCCCGATACGCTGTGATATTTAGGTCTTTGAATACGGTTCAGGTCCCTCTTTCAATATGCGCATTGAGGGGGGTTAAATCTGTATCTGTATCTGTATGTATGTGTATAATAATAATAATAATAATAATAATAATAGTCATGCTGTTTTGTTTTTTTTCAGAGTTGGCCGCACTACTGGATATCTGCTCTTCTGTCTCCATTTAAACTCCTGTCTTTACTATATAGCATCAGAATACGAAGGGCTGGGTAGCACTAAATGGACATATGATGGGAAAGGAAATGCGTATGAACTTTTTTTTTGTTGTTGTTTTTTACCAATTTTTCGTAGCTGTTATTAAATTTAAAATTAAATATTTTATTATTAAAATATACTATATAATTGTTTTTATTTGTACTAATGACACTATAAAAATATATATATAATTTAAATACACTCAAATAAAATATTAATAAATGAAAAAAATATATTGTACTGATTTTTCTTTGCCAAGGTATCTCCGCTGTTATTATTTTGCCACCCGTACCCTGATCACTATCGGAGGTCTCCCCGAGCCCCATACACTCTTTGAGATCGTTTTCCAGCTGGTCAACTTCTTCACAGGAGTCTTTGTGTTCTCCAGCTTGATTGGACAGGCAAGTAAATGAACACTCGTAACACATGACCCAGAATAATAACTGATCAAAATCTGTGAAAGCCAGATGAGAGACGTCATTGGAGCAGCCACGGCGGGTCAGACCTACTTCCGTGCCTCTATGGACGCCTGTGTGGCGTATATGAACACCTACACCATCCCAAAGCTGGTGCAGAACAGAGTACGCACCTGGTACAACTACACCTGGGACTCCCAGGGCATGCTGGGTAAGAGTCATCCCATGAATATAGCCTTAGAGTCTGGAATTGTGTTAAAAAGTGAATAGAAGTGCACTATTAATACTAACGCTGAGCTAGATTTGGAATGATTTGGAAAGATCAGGTACAGGTACAATGAATCTAAACATAATAAATCTCGTGATATCATTTTCACGTATCATTTTTGTAGATCAAATGTTGTTTTTCTGCAGATGAATCGGAGTTGTTAGAAAAGATGCCTCTGGTGATGAGAACAGCCATCGCTGTGGACATCAACCTTGCTACTTTCCAAAAGATCGACCTCTTCAAGGTAAAACGTCATATTGTCAGTGAAACGTATTATGTAACAAAAGAAGAAATCCCATTTCGGTGTGTCAGTATCAAATTAACTCACAAATGATTTTAAATAAAAATACGTAAAAACATTTTAGAAAATCAAATGCTAAAATATGGGTTAAATAATGTTCCATTGCTATTCTTCTAATATTCTGAACTGCACTTAAAATATATAAAAGGAAAAGGTGATACTAAATGTTATTATTTTATTATCAATATTCTGAACTGTACATAAAATTTATAAAAGGAAAAAGTGATACAAAATTTTATTATATTTTAAATGTTTAAAAATACTGACAATTGGGCAAAACAGTGTTTTGAAGGATTGGTAAAGGTTTATATTTCTAGTGAATTAATTACAATGGAAAAAATTAAAGGGGTTTTATTCGTTATTTTGATTTTTCCGCAGGATTTTTCCATTGGCTTCTGTCTTGTTATGAAAAATAAGCTCTGTGACCAAAAGTTTACGATTCTCGCACACTTTGTTCATCATGATAATATTAATACAACTTTTATGTATTTAGAAGCTTAAATGCAAGTGAGGGACATATTTTTGGCTTATATTTATATTTTGGCTTTCTCAAACGTTTTTTTTTTTTTTTTTTTTAGGGCTGTGACAACCAGATGCTCGTGGACATGTTATTGCGTCTGAAATCCATCGTGTACTTGCCTGGAGACTTTGTGTGCAAGAAGGTGAGAACATCAGATGGAAACGTCCCATATTATATAGATTGAACATTGATTCAGACAGTTTTCACGGGCCAGTGTCTTCCATCGCTTCGTGCAGGGAGACATCGGGAGAGAAATGTACATCATTAAAGCCGGAGAGGTGCAGGTCATCGGTGGGCCGGACAATAAGATCGTGTTTGTGACTCTGAAGGCCGGCTGTGTGTTCGGAGAGATCAGGTACTGTATATACTACCGTTTGGGGTCTGTAAGATTTTTTTTAACGTTTTTAAAAGAAGAATATAACAAAGGCTGCATCAAAAATACAGTAAAATATCTATTTTGTAATTGACTTTTAATGACATAGAGCTATATGTATAGATGTCTTTACTGTCACTAAACATTACTACAATGATAAAAACAAGAATGCCTGTATTTTCAGTCTCTTACAGTCAGCGAAAGACGGAGGCAACAGAAGAACAGCCAACGTCGCTGCTCACGGATTCGCCAATCTCTTCGTGCTGGATAAGAAAGACCTCAATGACATCCTGATCCATTACCCCGAGTCTCAGAAAGTGCTGGCCAGGAAGGGACGGTGAGTCACGCAACGCGAACGGATTTAATAGATAAACGCAGCAACTACAATAATGAACGATTCATTCTCTGCTCAGGAAACTGATGAAGGCCAAAGGTAAATCGGCTCCCGTTAAAGACGAAGGAGAAAAGAAGAAGGGATTGGCGATGTTCGGACAGAAACCACCCACTCCGAAAATGTTACGTGCTTTCGGGGGCTTTGGGAAAGGAGGATTACTGGAGAAACTCAAGGTGTGTGTGTGTGTGTGTGATGATCTGATGAGAGGAATAATGCTCCAAACACGGTCAGCAAAGATTGAAACGCCAGCGATTTTTCAGTTTGCTTGCAAAGTCGTCGAGTGGTCTGAAATAAGTGACACTTCTTTTTCCTACAGGCTCAGGCAGCAGAGAAAAAGCACTGAAAAAACATCCATCCACCAATCCATTATCAATTCCTCCATGTATCGGTTTATCCATTTATTTCAAAATCCATCCAACCTATGTGTCTATCTGTATGTCTATCTGTCTATCCTTCTATCAATCCACCTATCTGTCTGTGTGTGCATCCATCTATCCATCCTTGACGTTCAGCAGTCCATCCATTTCATCATTCTTTCATTTATCCAAATGTCAATTTCATTCATCTACTACATAAAACATCTCTTAATCCATCCACCCATTTCATTATCTACCGATTATATCCATCAATCCATTACATCCAGCCATACCATACCATATATGAATGGCAGAATTGATGGATGGATGGATAGATATCTGTTTGTCTATCCATAGATAGATAGATAGATCGATCATCATTCATTCAGAGCTACAGAAACGCGATTAAAAATTAAATACCGACTACAGGTTTTTGATTTGTAGTTGGTTTAGAGACGGATTCAATCATTTTGAGCTTATTATCCGACCTGTTCGGGACTGTAGGGAGCGTCACGGTGGATGGGTTTCCTGGCCTTTGCATACTGTAAATAGATCAATCTTTTTCATAAAATAAAAATAAAATATTTAATACATACTTTCATTGTCATCTTTATTTATAGCGTCCTAATAACGCTGCAAAAAAATCTCTTTTTGACATTTTATTTACTGTATGTGAAACGAGGCACGCTACAGGCACACAGACACAATAAGATGACGCATTACATTCTAACGATGCCGTATCTCATGATTACATTACATTTAAGATCATTTAATTACAATAATAATCTTCTAACATTGATTAAATGCAAATTACATTTCGTTTTCTACATCTTAAACAGTTAATACTGATTCAAAAATATGATTACCTTTAAATATTATTATTTATGCATAGCGCATTCAGGCACATAACAGGACTGCTGAATTATTCAGACAGGTACACTCAAGTTTATATGATATAATAATTAATTATGGGCATACTGGTTTGTAGTGCAAACTATTTTACCATTTACCGCACTTTTTTATTCTTCTTGCTATTTCTCTACAGTGGATAATAAACTGGAAATCTCACACACAGACTCATTTCCGCGCTGCACAGTAAAGCGGACAGGAACTGCACGTTATCAGGCACATCAATGTCATCAATTAAAAATAATGCATCAGGTATATGAAAAATGGCTTTGTGAGGCAGTGAGTAAAAAAAACATACACGGATAAAAAAATATAAGATGTGAAGAATGATAACGACATGAAAAATGAATCACATAATGCTAACTGTAAACAATTTTGTATGGTGTTAGCGGAATGACGCTGGAGATGAAAAACGATATGCCTTCGCTAACGCTAACGAGGTTGACTTTAAACTTAACCTCCCTCCTAAATTTCATTCCAGTAACTGATCATTCATGGTAGGATACTTGAGTTTAAACTAGATCTATAACACACCATCGCAAGATCACATGGCAGAACGTAAATAAATAGATAAATGATTTTTTATAAAAAGTAGACGAACGCGTAACTGAAATGAAAGCCAAAACGAACCACGTGGTGTATCTCTTTAAGAAGGCCTTATGTTAGCGGGTTGGCGATGTCCTTCAGTTCTGTGTGGGCCCGTTTGTAGCGTCCGCTGGAGTGTTTGACTTCAGAGGAGGGAGCTTCATCATGTTAAAGAAGGTGACGACCTGACCAGGAACCTCCGCCAGAACACACTTCGCCAGCTCCTCTTTAGGAGCCTACAGAGAGAGAGAGAGAGAGAAAACGTCAGTCATCGTATTTCTGACTTTGAGAAGGTCGGAGACGGAAGTGAGGGTTAAGCATCATAGTGTCAGTAACAAGACATGTCAGCCGTTAGCTATTATGCACATTTGAAATTGATCGCTTGATCACTGTGAAAAATAACACTTCTATCAGTTATTTTAGATCATCTGAATTACATTAATATACAATTACATAATAATACATAATATTAATATAATTGTAAAATAACAATAAAACAATGTATATATGTATATAAAAATTACTAATGTATTACTGTATTTATATCATATTATAAATTTTTTTTAATTAGCATTTATTTTTACATTTTCAACGTTCATGTTAATTTTAGCATATGTATTTATATTATGCACACTTATCATTTCATGCCATGCTGTAAATGTTGATGAAAGATGAAAGTTGATGAAAAAGAATAAAATATAACAAATATAAAATATAACTTTACATGTAGCACTTATTTTAGTTAGTAGCCATTGCAAAATGTATTTTTCCCCCAATCTAATATTTTTCTTTATTTCTTTATTTTTAGTTCAATCGAACAGTTTTACTTTTAGTTACGGTCAGCAATAACAACGCTGGTTAGGGATCGATTCAAATCAAAATATTGTTAAATATTGTGTGTATGAATGAAAGCTAGCTAGCCACCGACTAAACGGACATAGATCCATTTTCCCTATAGCGAAAGTTGCCACAGAAACGAATACTTTAATAATTATTTTCATAATTCAGACACGACATGAATGCAGGCTTTAGGAAAACCTCCCGCTTTGAGTTTCATCATCATTCAACATCTTCCCTTCCCTCGGTTCGTGATGCCGTTTTATGACAAATATGGCATCCACGACCCACTAATCCTGCATCGACAACGGCTGCTTTCAATAAAACAGATGAACATGACTGCTGTGGCAGCTCAACGCTCTGAGAAGCGGCAATGCATTGAATCATTGAGACAGGCGCATGACAGAAGGTCAGTTGCAGATAAAGAAGAGAGCCATACATGTTCGTGTCTACGATTGTTTTGGCTCGTTCGGAGGTGACAGGTTTATATATCTGAAGTAGGACGTGACTTGTTGTGGTAATTCTGCCAGTACACATTGGGCAAGCATTTCCCTGGGCGCCTGAAATGAAATGGACACAAAGGCACAGATGAGATGCTACAAGCCATAACATGTGCTAGATATATGGGACTAAAACATTATAAATGTAAGTTTGTGTTGTGATCCGCTATGCTCAGTGTCTACTGGCATTAATGTACAAGGGTTGGGAACTTGTTCCATCAACATAAACTCAGACTCGAACGGGTGGTTTTGTAGTGACTCGAAAACGTACAGCGTGGCTAGTGTAAACAAAATGATTCACAAACAAATGACTCTCATGGTTATTTTTAAAATGAATCAAAAACTTACGATGTAACTAGTGTAAACTAAATAATTCATGAACATGACTTTTTTTAAAGTTGTTTTTAGTGAATCAAAAAATTACAAGAACAGAGTGATCCATAAATATATATATATATATATATATATATATATATATAAATAAAATATCTTGTATATATAGCATCCAATGTCAAAGTTTTTGTTTACATAAAATATAATTTAATATGTATATAAATACACACACATACTTTAACATATTTCCTGTAAATATATACATGCATGTGTTTGTATTTATATATGGATAAAAATTTATTATGTAAAGAAAAATTTTCATTTTGGATGCGATTATAATGATTAATCGTTTGACAGCACTAATATATATGAAGAAATATAACTTTTTTTTTTAATACATTGGCCTCATATATGCTTATATCAATGAAAATGAACATAAACAAACATGAATGATACTATATACTGATTTTTTTTCGTTGAAATGGCTGTAAAACTAATACAGTATGAGGCAAACAAAATAACAGAAAGCCAAATAAAATCTTTTGGGTTGCTGCAAGAGATAGGCTCCAGAAAGGAAAGAGCCAAAGCAAGAGCAAGCTCAAATCTTCTGCGCACTAAACTCCTCGGACTGGTTTTTCACTCACGTTCTGGAACTTTCTGAAGGGCACAAACTGCACAATGTCACGGACGGCCGGTTCTCCCGTGATAGACCTCAGCTGCCCGTCATCTCCGTCCAGAATCTCCATATCTTTAAAGTCAGCTTTGCCTACGCCAACAATGATGATTGACATGGGCAAGCGTGAGGCGGCGACTATGGCTCCGCGCGTCTGGTCCATGTCCGTGATCACTCCGTCCGTGATGATCAGCAGGACAAAGTATTGCTGAAACGGACAGTGGGCGGGATCAGAAAGCCATAGAGCGTCCGTGCATTAAATATCTGGGTAGGTGTTAAATCTCACCGAAGCCGTGTTCTGCTGTAAAGCCTGCTGCGCGAAACGAGCCACGTGGTTAATAATAGGAGAGAAGTTCGTAGGCCCGTAAAGTTTGACCTGAGGAAGGCATAACCTGTAGGCCTCCACCATTCCCTCTACACCTATGGGGAGAGAAATGCAACTTCCTGCTTATAAACATCACTTCCTGTCAAGTGCAGGGAGTTAAAGACTGATATTGCAGCGCGATATACCTGCACAGAACGGATTTGCGTGATTGAAGTTGAGAGGAAACTCGTGAGACACCTGGAAAAGAAACAACAATGGTAACCCAAGGCTTTTGGGAGTTTGTCACAATAATAACAGCGGATGTATTTCATTTACCTGCCATGAAGGTGGAATCTGGGCGCCAAATCCAAATGCAGGAAACATTTTGTCGCTAGAGGATATAAAAGAAAGAATCAGATCTATTTTTTTTTTATTTGATCGTATGATGAATATATATATATATTATCGGTCTCTCTTTGTACCTGTCATAGTCCTGGACCACGAGGCCAACCGACCAGATGGCTGAGAGATATTCGTTCACACCATGAGGACTGATGTAATGTAAAGAATCAGGTGACCTGGGGTCACCGTTTGACCCTGTGAAGTCTATGCCCACCTGGAAAAGAAGAAAGATGTGAAGCACACGGGTATGACATGAGTAATAATATATGCAGTACGTCTGTCTTTTATACGTCATAACTAAAATAATAAATAAACATTTACATTAAAATATTAAAAAAGGGTAGCATTGTTGTTGTTTTTATAAGTGATACATTCATATTATTTTTAGGATACATAAAATATTGTTTCAACGTAAATTAATATAATTCATAGTAATATCTGAGTAGTATCAAGTAATATCTGAAAACACAATCCTAAAAAATAATATAAAAATCATTTATATTAAAATATAAAAATGTATTTATTATTGGCTATTATTATTGTTTTTATAATAATACACTAACGTAGCTTTTGAAATGTATATTATAAAATATTACTACAACATAGAATGTATGTAGACATATTATGCTAATATGCAAAAATAATTCTACCAAAATAAAATTTTAATAAATTAAACAAATAAATAAAACATAATAAATAAAAACAATTATTACTTATATTGTATTTATTATTTAATATGACTTAATATTAATATAATAATAACAATAATAATATGTCATTAAAATA
Organism: Puntigrus tetrazona; assembly: GCF_018831695.1. Classification (NCBI taxonomy): domain Eukaryota; kingdom Metazoa; phylum Chordata; class Actinopteri; order Cypriniformes; family Cyprinidae; genus Puntigrus; species Puntigrus tetrazona. Next base: position 1,094,757 of record NC_056722.1, on the reverse strand, counting down.
TTGCTTAATTTACTATGTAGATACATGCAATATTATAATTCTAAACAGAGAAATTAAATCTAGATAATTTTGAGAAGTATTAGACTATATGCTTTATAGTAATATTATATTTTAATTGATACCTGTTAGTGATGTATTAATTATTTAATGTGTTTAAATAAATCTTTTATGAAACAAGTTATGACAGCAACAGGATAAATGGCATCATTTGGAAGTTAATTCAAAAATGCCATTATGTGCAACTGTAAACAGTAAATAAATAGTAACTGAATGTAAGTTTGGGCTCTGTTGTTAACCTAATAGTAGGCTAATGTAAAAGGGATCCCAACATTCAACAAATAGTTAATGACTTACAGTAAAATTTATTTGGCAGCCTCCCATGATGTAGTCCAGAAAAGTGTATTCCTTAGTAATCTGAGACAACAAACACAATCACGTCTAGAGATGCGTGCATTGAATGTTGAGAATAAACTCAGACGAGAGTGTTCTTACGACACAGTACCTGACAAACTTTCACACTCACGACTCCAGAGTTCTTATAACTTTTCTTCTTCTGTTTCTTCTTACTGTTTATGCACTCAAACTCAGCCTGCAGGATAAAAAAAAAACGGCTTCCTTAGCTCGGAAACATTCACCGGAAATGAAATCAAAAGTGCTTTGAGGATCACCTCACCGGAGAGCTGCGGGACGCCTCTTGCAGACGTTTCATATTGGTCTCAAAAATCCCTATCAAATCATGGGATCCATCGTTGTCATAATCGTAACATTCAACCTAAAGAGAGTTGAAAATACAGCTTGAAACGATCCGATCTGATCTGGAGTGAATGAGACTGGAGGGTAAAACAGATGGGAATTTAGGAAGGTCATGCAAAATGTCCATCAAATGAAGAACCATAGCACACAGGTCTATGGTTCTCTTCATTCAAAAATTAGTAGACACTATCAGAACAGCACACCAAACAGGATATCTCTGAATGAATGAAAAGATGAAAGATGTTGGACGCCCTGCCACCTTCACTGCCCAAATAAAGTTAGACATATGAAGAAACCTGCCAAAGAATATTCTAGAAGCAGTGTGTTCTCTGAATCCAGTGTGTTCTCAGCGAGTCTTTATAAAAAAAAAAATACATCATCATTTAAAACGCAGTAATTTTTTTTTTTAAATAGATTTGATTTACATTAAATCGTGTTTTGTGTAATGCAGCAAAAAAATCAAAACTCACAAAAATCTCACATTTTTTAAGTAAAATAAAACATTTTAAAATTACATTATATAAAACTTAAAAAATGAAATGCAGTACTAAACGTATTCTGAAACGTGTAATGCAAAATAAATAAATTTATATATATACATATATGTAAAAATAATAAATAACAAATCCTACAATTTAAAAATGTAATTTGTACTCCATAACATATTACTGAAATACAGTAATTAAAAAGTATTCTGACATTTGTTATTTGTTAATTATTTTTATAACAATTTGAAACTATTTGGTCATGGTTCCTTTGAAGTTCAGAATTAGCTTCAAATTCACAGAAACAAATGCCACTGCTTCCTGAGAACGACTCTACTAGCTAAAGACACATGAAAGGGGTTGAAATGACCTCATTCAGGAAACAACAGTTGGACAGAATAGCTCTATACTGATCTATGAAGGACAAACCAGCATCTATTCAGTCACACAAACATTTACAAATGAAACAGCCGTTCTGATGTAAAATACCTGCTCTCTTCCCGACAGTCAGTTTCCCTTTAAGATGCTTTTGCAAGAAAAATCACAAAGTCATAAACACTGATTGTAAGCCACCAAACACCCTCTGACTGACAAGCCAAAGTTTTTCAGCCTCTATAGTAAAGCCAGAACAGTTACGGCCAGCTTTTTATGTGACACTTGTGCTAGCAAAAGAGAGCTTTTTAATGTTATAAAATAACTTTTATAACAACCAGCCAACACAGACTCTACCTTGATTGGTTTCTCCATGTCTCCTGCACAGAGAGACCGTAGAGCGATTTTAAAAGGCCTCCAGCAAGGATTCAAGTTATTCTTCACCACCTGGTATGAAAGATACTCATTAACATTCACAATAAACATTAACAATAACCATTCAGAGAGTTAATATTCCACATCTACATACAAACACACAACGCACCTCAGTTCTGTGAGCGAGCTGCCAGCCTGTTTCTGTCTGCCTGTAAAATTCCAGGTAGGGGTCTGACTTTCCAAAAAAGTCCTGCAAGGAAACCCTCGTTTAGACAATGAATGCATTTCACAGTTTAAAAGCAAAGCAAAAATCGCAAACACGGATCTTAAATCTTACCTTATTGTCCAGTTTTCGGGCCTCCATCTCAAAATTCACAACTCTGTTGTCCTTGATTTCCTCCGCGCTGATCTGAAGTGAATATAAATACTCAAATATCCGCTGTTTTATAGGTGTTTTAATGAGCAAAGGCATCTTAAATAGATCAAAAGTGACGGTAGGAGTAAATTTTTTTAAGTAAATGTTTTTTTATCTAGTCATCAAAGAATCCTGAAAAACACCCTGCAGCACTAAATATACTAAAATATTAACTAGTGCACAAAAAAACGTAAAAATAATACATGTTTCAATAAATATGCAAATCAGCACATTAGAAAAAAATGATTTCTGAAAGATAATGTTACACTGGAGTGATGAAGCTGAAAAATTAGCTTTGCATCACAGGAATAAATTGATTTTTAAAACGTATTTTAAAATAAAGAGTTTAATAATAAGTGTAATAATATTTTTTGACTATGTTTTGACTAAATACCTGCAGCCTTAGCGAGAAAAAGAGACTTGCGTATTATATGTATATTATATTATAAATGTGTATTGTATATTGAAACTGTTCACCATCAGTTATGTCCACAATGAGCTGATGTTCTTTATGTCACAACGACAAGAGTATATACAATGAAATATCGTGGGGATTCACCGTAATTGTTCCCTTTCCTGCAGGTTTCTTGTTCTTCATCACCAAAGGTCTCGTCAGCTTGCTACTGGAAACGATCTGGTGCGGAAAACACATCAAACAACGTCACAGAGGACAAACCACTTCAAAATACGGGCCAACGGATGTCTCACCTGACCCAACGAGCACTCAAACTCGCCCAGGAAGTCGTCATCGCTCAAATCGATGGTCTTGTTGTCAATATCGTAAATGCTGAACCTGAGTTTCTGAACAACCTCGAAGTAGTAGTCGACCGCGAACTTCTTGGCGAATTTCGGGTTCAAGCAGTTCTTAACCCTCTCGGTGCGTTCGACCTGCGAAACAAAACATTCAGATTCGTGCGTGGATGTCCGAACTATTTGCGCAACAAACGGCAAAGTGACCTGACCTCAAACCACTGGTTTCCCGACGTGTTCGTGAGCAGGACACACAGCGGGTCAGATTTGGACCCCACATCCATGTCCAGCAGGTTTTCACAGGAGATCGTCAGCTCCACCTTGGTCACGCACGACGTTGCCATCGGACTGATCTGTTTGAATGGAAACGTCGCATGGAAAGTTGCCATGATTGAGAACTGAAAGCTTTTGTTTCCGTATTTCCCTTTGCGCTTGATAACATTGTATGCTGTGGCCTCTGTAACAACTATTTAAGTAGGCCGATTGCAATATATGCACATATTCAAACACTGGAGTTTGGTGACAAGTTCAAGCTCAAGGTCTGCATTTAAAGTTACACAGAGGTGTCCGGCTGGGATCAGGACGTTCTGGTAGTCAAGTTCTTCCATACTGATTCATGGGGTTCTGTATGCATGGGGTTTTGTTTCCTTGCCGCTGTCGCCTCTGGCTTGCTTGGTTGGGGACACTTAACTTCTAGTGATTTAACGTCGAATTGATTACAGAGACCGTCTCTGCATTTAATAAGAAATTGGTCACTCTCGTCATTATACATCCCTGTCATTATACTGTACAGTGCTTTGATGCAACCTGTGTTGTTAAAAGCGCTATATAAATAAAAATGATTGATTGATTGATTGATTGATTGATTGAATCAATCATTTCTTTTTGAACCTTATCTTATACACAGCGGCGTTGTCATGGTAGGATAATAAAGACTGTTTATATAATTGACTTAATTTCTCAGAGATAGATGTTAGCACCTAGACATGTACCGGTTGAAAAAATGCGACAGAGTAAGTTTTAGTTTCCCACGCTACTTGTTTAAGCCTACCTTGCCAGAACAAATTCTGAACCAGACCGGTTCTGTAGCTAAAGAATTACAATGTGTTTAGTTTACAATGAGCAATGGATTTATTTAGTGTCGCTGGTGTCGTTTCATTTTTACATAGTTCTTTATTGTGAACTAATAACACTGACCTCAAATAAATTCATAACAGACTTCAATTTAGGTCATTTATAATTTGTACTCTATACTACATTCATTTGCACTCAATAATGTTTTTTAAACCCTGTTATTTACATTAAGAATCGGAAACAACGCTATTTTGCAAATCTTAAAGTCAGCTTGCAACAAGTTGCAACATAACTGTTCACACAGATTCCTCAAATCTCTCTAAGGCAAATTTAAATGTTTAAATGATGTATGAAACTAAACAGAGTAGGACGCATGCATTAATAACATATTCAACATATTAAGGTTTACAATGTAAGATGTATTAGCAGTTGTTTAAAATATGTATTTTCTCCACATTATGTATTTTTATAAAATACAATTATAACTGTATCTGTTGCTGTAACTTTGTAATTATAATGGTAACACTTTTATTAGTTGGCATTTATTAATTAATGCTTTACCTTAGGTTAATCTTATTTTATCTCAGGTTCTTTACATAATTCTAGCTGATGCAACTTTTGATTTGAATAATGTATTAGTAAATGTTAAAATTAACTAATCTAAACAACTGGAACCTGTTTCCATTATATCCCCAGTTATACTTTGCACTAAGCTTATAATCACAATAAAATTATGTTTTAGTGTATAATCTTACTTTAAGAGTGAATTATATAGTAGTGTGTGATTTGATAGGTGGTGTTTTCGTGCAGGAGGAAGGTGTGTGTGCCTGAGCAGAATGAGCTGTAGGCTACAGTAATTTAAACAGAAACCTCGGAGGTGTGTGAGGAGTCACTGTGCTATTCCGTGAGGGAGGAACAATGGAGGCTCTTGAATGGAAAACCTGACTTAATTTCAGCACTGTCAAGACATGTCAGATCTCACCACTGATCGAGACGTTTAATAGCTGGCTATTAAGTAAAGTGTATTTGTTATTTACCTGTATTGAAAGTAGGGTAGTGTCAAAAGATAACAAAGCATTTTCCTATATGCATATTTAGGTGCAGATCATACCGCAGATTATATTTGTATTACTAGCATTAAGCTATGCAGAAACATTCACATAATTACGAAATTAATGCAATTTATATAATCAAACAGGAATAAAAAAAGAAGAAGTTCTGCTTCTCTCAACTATCAACAGCCTATAATAGTATAGTAATAATCTTGCCTAACTTTACATGCAATAAAAAGCGTTTTCTTTTGCATTTATGAAACATATGGAATGCATCTTTATGTGCAGTGACGTCATCGTCTGCTACGATTACGATTAACTCCTATCGCTATGGAAATGGTTGCATAAACTACAGAAAAAAAACTGTAAGGTAAGGATCTCGATTTTATGCCATTAAAAAGTATATCTTACCTTGAGTCAGTTGTAGTTTGTAGGCGTAAATGTGCTACTAGTTTCGGTTTAGCCTGGTTATTTTTTGCTGGTGTTTCAGTCTTCTCGATGTTGTGAAGCTCGCTGTTATAAATGTTAGAAGGGACAAAAGAGTCCCTAAAATCTAATGTAAAGCGTCTGTTTTGATCCGTTCTTGAAGGAATCGGACCGTTGCGTCGCCCCTCTGACGTTATAATGCGCATGCGCGGTCGATCAGGACACCAACAAGCTCAACTAGTGGGTGTGCCTCTACACACAAAAACAGATTTGTTTTTGGTTGTTCAATTGTATCTGTAAAATTTATCTTGAATACTTCGCAATTATTTGTTGAATGACATTACGTAAACGAACATATGGTTGTTTTAATGTTTTAATAGTCTGACTTGCTTTGCGTGTGTATCTCAAGAAACAAAAATACACTACCTCGTGTGCTAAAATGCTAAGGCGATATTAGTTCGAATGTTTTAAAAGTGAGCATGAAATACACAGAGAACGTTTAAAAGTAATTCTGTATTACAAAAATATGAATTCACAGTGATCATTAACTGCACTTCGAAACATTTCCGAACACGTATCTCTCAACAAAAAAAGCAACAGCAAAACGCCAACTAATGGAGAGCTAGATACATTTATTTAAACAAATGCTAAAGAGAAAAAACATAAAACTGTGCTCATAGTCTCAATGGAATCTCTGGAGGATTGTGCCACTCGAAAAAAACACCAGGTCGAATTCAAGAATATATTTGTTACCAACAATATTTCATTTTTGTTATAATATTTGGCGTGTTCAGTTACATTTTTTTGAATTTTGGATTAGTATGCTATAAACACAAAAACCCACTTCATCTAGACAACACATATCTGTTTATCTTATATTTATTACAGTAAGTATGTACAGTAACTATATTCATATCAGTTTTGGAGCTGGTGTGTTTGTGAATGACTTATATAAGCGGTCCTTGACATTAAATTAAATACTTCTCTTACAGTCAATGTTTGAAATATATATTCCAATTATCAATATAAAATCTTCAAAAGTGCCTAATGAGAATAGGCAGTGCTGGTCTACTGTTCAATTTTCACATAAGATATAAAACACACATATGATAACATTTTACGGTAAAACAGAATCAAAACAGATAGCAGCAGTCTGGTATGCCACTAAATTGAATTGGACTGTCCAGCGTACATTTGCCTTAGACTGTCCAGCTCTTCTGTCATTTTCTGCTTCTGGTTTTCGATGATGGCGATACGCATCTCTAAGCTCCGCACATAGTCCTTCTTCCTGCGTCTGTACTCTTTGGCCGCCGTCCTGCAAAAGCACAAGCAACACGGGCAACACACCACATTGACTGATTCTGGAGAACTCTGGCCTCCAGCGTACACACATGCACATGTCACCATCTTTCTCATACGGGACGACACAACCATGCAGCTGTCACCTTATCCGATTATTATTACGAGCGGTGGCTAGACATTACGTGAAAAGCGCGTTTGCTCTGTAAACGGTATAGTCTTTCGTGTTTTGGTTTGCAATGCACTGTTGTTATTCGGTTTTGTGACAGTATAGGTCTTTAAGAGCCTTGAGTTCTTCAATAAGCGTCTTGTTTTGTTTTTCAAGCACGGCGACTCGGTTCTCAAGACATTTGACATATTCTTTCTTCTTCCGCCGACATTCCCGGGCAGCTTCCCTGGAAGCAACAACAGAGAAGCTCTGTGAGCGTGAATGTTGTAAATCTTACATTGTGTTTACAGGTTCCACTTCATGCAAGTCAGAACCGCAAAGCATCGTCGTGGTAAGCTTGTAAAAGCAAGTCCGAACCCGGGAGTTGTGAATGAGTGTTGTTTTAGTTGTATAATGCAAATGATTCCACAGGCTTGGTTTTTCCATTCTACGCATCGTCATGAAACTGAGAAAGCTTTTACCACGTTCTCCACACATCGAGACAGCAAGCATGATGCAGTGATAGGCTACAAGCAAAGAATGCAAGCCTTTGACCTCATTCAAAGCAGACGAATGGATGCAACTGAAGAACATGTGAAGCCTCAGGTGCAGAAAGAACTGAGGGAAAGACCAAGCAGCATGCCAAGATGGACTGCAATGAGCTACTATAACGATTTCATGCTCTTAGGCTACGATATGCTGTGGTACTTCTGGTATGGGGAAGAGCAGCTGAGCATTACCTGTTTTTCATCAGCCGGAGTTCCCTCTTACGTGATGCTTCCTCAGTCAGCTGCTGAGGGCTTGGCAGAGAGCCGGGTGAGCCGTCCATTGCCTGGGAAAAGCCAGATGCAGGAGAGGAAATCTGATACGCAGACATACCTCCAGTGGTGGCTGCAAAATCAAGCCAACACATTAGTTAACAGTATTTTCAAAGACATTATTTTATAAAACATTTACAGCATAGTGCATATTTTGTGTATCCATCTCGGGTAACAAGGATTTTTCTGCTGGCCCAGTCAGGTCAGTACTTCAGATTTGTTCATGTTCAGAATGTTTTCATTGGCCTTTCCACAAAATCATTTTAATTGCATTTAGAATTCTTTATGAAACTGCTTAACCAACTAGCGCAAAACTCTCTCTCAATGATCCCAGGTCATCATTTTTGTAAGGCCCACACCTGCAATATTCAATCAGTGTGATATTATGTTTTTTTGTGTGTTTTGGGTGTTATAGTCATGCTATGATAGAACAACATTTTTCAAACAATACATTTCACAAAAAGAAGTGTCCGAAAAGCTTTTTGGTGCCAATATAGTGAGGAAGTAAGTAAATAAGTAAAGAAATAAAGAAAGAAGAGTTAATATTATACTAAAACAAGAACAAGTCGTTATTTTTCAGGACATTTATTGAAAGCATTTTTCCTTTTTATCATAACACCCACTACAAAATTCCGGATTTTCGAGAATAAGTAAAAACACAAGAAGTTTCCAATAAACATGTCATGTGGCGGAGACATCAGACTATTACTGAAACATCAGTTGCCTTTGGCATGCAGACATTACTGAAACTAGCATTTATATTATTATAATATTTTCTTTTTCTATACTGAAGGACCAGCTTGAAATTTTGAGATTAATTTCCAGGCCCCTGTGTTTTCAATGAATATGAAAGTAATATAAAAGTAATTTTTTGAAACATACTTTGGAAAATGATACTCTGACTAATTTGTTAAAAATCCACAGCATAACACAGTTCAAAACCTCACAAGCAAAGTAGTGGTGATGACATTTAAAAGTCATTGAGGTTGAGGACATAATCAGTGTGGTTAATCTAACCTGACATTGATTTTTGTCTCAAATATAAACTAAGAATGTATCCAAATGCAAATGCATAAATATAATTAAAATAAAAAATTTACAGACTGCAAAAGATTATACTGATATGAGTTCATTCTGAAGTCTGATGTCACAAGTCCATGAATATCACCATGCTGCTAAACAGGCCTAAAGATCACCTGACTCAAATGTCTGCAAGGACCAAAGGCGGTAAATTAATATGCACTGGATATCAGCAAACACATTTTGTGAACTCTGAGTATGTCACCGTGGTAGATAATACACAGATCTACTAGCAACATTTCTTTACATGTGTCTGATTCTCTTTCTCTTAGTCTCCGTGGAGACTGCAGCGTATTATAAGAGATGATTAATCTGGTAGTCTTGCTCTCGCGAAAGGAGCTGCCTGTAATCACAGCATGACTCTCAACTGACGTCAGTGTACATCTTATTTGTCGTTCAGCATTTACATTTCCCTGCTGGTGTCCAATTCCAGGAAACAACATGACGTCAGCTGCACTGTGAGTGGGCAGTGCATTCACGCGCTTCAGAGAGAGAGAGAGAGAGAGCGCGACAGAGGTGCTGAAAGAAACGAGCGACAGCTACAGAGGAACTCAACAGGAAGCAAAAAATGTGAACATTTCATTCTTTCAGCCTGTTGCATGCTGCAGAGATGATTCATCGCAAGAGTAGAACGAGAGAGCAGATTCGATATCTTATATCATTTTCTCAGTACAACGCAACTTCAAAGTTTTGTCTGAGCATTTGAAATGCTGTTTGTCTGTTCACTCAATTTCAAAAACTGAGATTTAAAATGTAGTCTTTAAAGCAGGTTCCCAATGTTGAACAAGCTGAAAACCACGTAAGAACTCCAGAAAACAGCGGACGTACCTGATTCCGTCTCATCTCCAGTCACAGCCATGTATAGTGAGCTGAAAGCTTGTCTTTCTCTCTCTGCTGTCAGCATGCAATGCTGCCCAAACCACAAGTTAAGTGTGCAGTCACTGTCAGGGCCATTGACATCACTATGACATCATTAGCCTCCTGATGTCAGTAACGCGGTGGCAAGCGGAGCCAGCCCTCCCTCTTCTCAGCCCCCTCTGCCGTCATTCACACATCAGACAGAGAGCCAGACCAAAGCCGGCTACAGAAGGCATTTTTTATGCTTAAAAGCTGCCTACGTAAAGGACTGCCTCTAGATTTTCTTTTCAGTTATGATTTCAACAAAAAGATGCATTGTGTATAATATCATGTGACACTGCTTTTGGAGTCTTTATAAAATGTATAAACAAGTGAGCTTCCAGGTAGGCTGTGAATTACATGAAACCTGTTAAAAACATGCGCAGATCACTTTTAACTCTAAAAAAAGAGAAAGAAATTACACTGTGCCATACAAAATGTTTTTTAAATACCAATTAATACTTTCATCAAAGAATCCTTAAAAAATGTATCACGCTTTCCACAAAAAATATTAAGTAGCACAACCGTTTCCAACATTAAAAACAAGAAAGAAACATTTCTTGAGCAGCTAAAAAAGTTATATTAGAATGATTCGGTGTCACTGAAGACTGGGGTAATGATGCTGAAACATTAACAGAAATAAATTACATTTTAGAATATAACCATATAAAACAGTTTTTTACTTGTTAATAATAATTAATTTTTATATATATATTTTATTTATATATATTATATTTGAAAATATATTTGAAAATGTTAAATGTATATATATATCTATATATATATATATATATATATATATGCGTTTTTGTCATAAAAAAAAGATATTCATGCATTTTGCAGATTTTTTTTCACCAGAATTCCTTTGCTGCAATAATTCTGAAAACTGTGAAATGCAAATTACAATAATCCTAACGGTCCTAAGGTCTTATTTTAAGGCAAAACGTGCATATAAGAGTTTAACGTGGATTTTTAAAATGTACTTTTATAGGGAATTGTTTCAAGTGACAGTATAATCCAAATGAATGGCTCAAACGGTGACGTCATTACCTTGGCCCTTATCTTCAGACACAATGTAAGTGCCATCACTGGAGTGGACAGCATACTGCATTATAGGAGACCCAGGCCAGGAAGTGAAGGTATCATATCTCTGCTGGCAGGGGATAAACTGGACACCACCACTCTGGTTGACAGAGACTTTAAAGTAATAAAACAAAATCAAAAATATCATACTTTGTTAATATATGAGACGAAAATGTTTATAAAGTTTGGTTTCATCTACAGTGGCCTCAAAATGATTTCACAAAAAGCTAAGCTTTAAATGACAAAACAATATATATATATATATATATATATATATATATATATATATATATATATATATATATATATATATATGTTTAGAATTGCACAAGAACTCAAGGCAAAATTGGTCACAGATAACGAGCTAATTAGAAAGTCAAAAAAGGCTCAGAAAAGCAATGTTAGTTTAATATCAATTATGTGGGGATGCCATTTGGTTTGATGTAGAATGCAATGGCATTTTAAAGATGACTTGAGCATGCACAAGCACCTGAATAGTTTTTGAGGCCACAGTACATTTTAATTTTGTATTTAAAACATCTTACTGAAAGGGACTGCATTGTTATTATTGAAAATGTGTCTTGCGGATGTCTCAGCATCCAAATTCAGTTTTGAATCTTCATTGTTTGAAGGGTCACCATGTTGTGTACTGGTCGAAGAGTCAGGTAGAACCCCTTCTGTGTTCTCCTCTTTGAAAATTACTAATGGTGCCTGAGGACAAATCAAAATACAGGTTTTGATTATTACGGGAATAACTATGAGATTTCGCTGAAAATGCATTTATCGTCAGGCCATGCAAGATATAGATGAATTTGGATTTAGCATCAATTGCTCATCAATGAATTCTCTGCAGTGAATGGGTGCCGTCAAAATAAGAGGATAAAAACATAAAATTCACAAGAATACAGTCCATCAATTAACATCTTTTTAAGTGAAAGCTGTGTTTTTAATAAACAAATCCACTGATTTCAGTTGTATTGTAGATTACTGTGATGTCTATATCCGCTGTGATTTTGACGGCACCCATTTACTGCAAAGGATCCATCGGTGATCAAGTGATGTCATGCTAAATTTGTCCAGTTTCGATAAATAAACTTATCTACACCATGGATGGCCAAGGGGTGAGTACATTTCATTCAAAATATCCCTGATTTCTAAACCCATTAGATACATATGGTTAGCCTACATATACAAGAAAGACCTTTTGATGATCTTGTGATGGATTCCTACAGTAATCGGTGAGGTTTAGATCACACGCACACACATTATTTTCCAACAAGGTCATTCCTACGCTTTCTTTCCTACATGCATAACCAGACCACACTGTCTTACTCAGTCACCCCGAGGCACCACGTTATTGTATAAATCAATGAAGCTGTTTAGAAAATACTGTGCACTACTATAAATGATCAAGTTTTAACGGGAACCCCTGTGACCAGAGGCAGTATGTTTCTAACCCATTTCATCTCTAAATATTATCGGTAAAGACATGTAAGCCAGTAGCTAGTAAACTTTACCTGTACATATTCTGCAGACTGAGTGACTGGACTTGCATCACCTCTATCCATACTGCTGTACACTAAAAAGATAATAATAAAATAATAAAGTTCCTGTCATACACTCGTTTTAATAATAACAATAATATGTTGTATCTTACTATGCGTATAATGTACAATCAATATTATTTTAAATAAAAACAATAAGATTTAGTCTATTAAGCTGACCAGTTGTGCTACACATGAATGAATATTTAAATAATATAATGATTCTGTTTAAAGTGGCTAGGTTTCAATGCAAATTGTGTTGGGAGTATTGTTTTTCAGTATTATTAGCTCTCTCACAACAAATAGGAGATGTGATCTGAACGCATTAAAAGGATTCAAGAAAAGACTAAAGTAACGTATTTGTCGAATGTGGGCATTAATATGGTCGTTTTAACCAATTTCTTACCTTATTTTTTCAACAGAGGCGTTTAAAAACGTAATTTGAGGGAGTACAGTCGACGAGTAGCAGAGGCGAGCGGTTAGCCTCCTAACGGTCAATTTACTAATGAGCGCGAGCTGCGTTTCAACGCAAACTGATTCGCGCGCATTATGAAAACTATATCACCTGAAGGCATAATACGATTTTAGATACTTAAACCGTCTTCGTAACATCTGTGATTAAAACGTGCAAGAAATCACTCGGCATTTGGCGACATCCAGCGATTAAAGTTGGAACAGAACTTATGTTGCTGTCACTGTACAAGTAAACCAAAAAATGTAATCAATAATACGTAACTACATCCATTTAAGCAAATACATAATTTAAATCAGTAAAAAAAACATTTTTCTGTAATTTCTGGCACTTACAGCAATTATCTCAAATTCCGTGACCTCTCCATCTTTATGAATATCGCATTATTTTTTACAATTTTTAATATCTCAGACTGATTTGTTGGTAAACATTGAGAAAAGCCATTTGAAAACGGTTTTCCGAGACGGTTAAGCGAACCTAAAATTAAATCAGAGCATGCCAAAAAAGACACCGGAAAACACCTATTTATTATTGTATTTATTTTTTGGTCTTTTTCGAAAATACAAAACAAAAACACATTAAACATTAAAAAACATTCTTTAACCGAAGTGACATAGGCAATGTATAAAGTAAAAAGACAATAAAATTCAGTCAATTACGGTGTAATTTTGAGGTAACAAGCGATGTTTGGGTCAATAACTAAACAACTCAAATTCACCTCCTCAAATGTAACCAGTAGTGTTATCAAATCAACTCAGTCGAGGTTTCTTTTTTTTTTTTTTTTTTTAAACCACATCAACAATTTACTATTTAAAACCTTGCAGCTCGCTGCGATTTTCAATGTTAATCTTTCGGTCAGACTTTTAAAAGTTAAGAAAACCAAACCAGAGGTACACAAATGAGTTAGCATGCTCTCAGCACCAATACAGCTCAATCAACCAATTTATGTACACACACAGGCAATTAGTGCAACAATTAACTGCAGCGAGAGCATGTAGAGTGATAAAACGTAACTAAAAACAGGCGTGTGAAGCAGAGGCACAAACCCTAAGGGCCCGTCTTTCCATCAGGGCAGCAACAAACACACCATCACCCAGAAAAGACGAACCATGCCTGGAGCTACAAACACCCAAATTAAAACCAGGAAAAATAACAAAAATGTTGCTTTTTAAATGCTAACGTTATTAATATTTTTGTATGAAATAACAATTAAGACATTGCATTTAATATACAGTTGTTTTTTTTCCCCATCCCTTTGGATTTTTGCTTGAGATAACTGCTGATGGTTTTGCATCTGTCATAGCTGGTAGAATGAGCTAGCGCTGTTGTTGTTGTTTTGTTTTTTTTTTTGTTCCTCTTTTAAATATATACATGCATTCAATTGGTTTTCCAATAAAACTAATTCCAACTCCCTTCCGGTTTCACCAATTAAAGAGTTAGCTAAAAACTGCAAGACAGTCCACACAACACAATTCAGCATGAAGAGCTTGTCTGGTCTTCGGCCGTGAGATATGTTGTAGAATGAGCGAAGGATGGGAAGTAGTAATGGAGCTGGACTGGGAAGATACTCTTTCCTTTCGTCTGCCAACTGGAGTCGGATTCACATTATGTTTGGAAGGAAGAGCAACTGGCTGATAACACTTGTAGTGTCAGCTCCAATTGTAAAAATACTGGACAGTGAGAATGCATATCTACCATCTTTCTTTACCACCTGAAGACGGAAAAAAAAAAAAAAAGACAAATTATGTCACAGAGACCAACAAAATCAGAGTGTTTAGCGAGTATAAAGACTGTAAAGGTATGGTCACATTAGTGAAATTTATTGTCTGTAGTTTAGTAATATGTGAAGTCGTATATGCATGTCCAACAGAATGCGAAAGTGTCCTGTAAAATTCCAGATTGCGTAGATTCCTATTAAAATGTATGAATTTTGCCCACAAAAACTTGCCGAAATTTAGCAAAACTTTCTATATCAATAGAATACTATCTACTATCAATATAATAATTATTTGTCCACGGCATACATGTAGTGATGTAGGAAATCACATTTAAACCAAGAATTTTTTGCAAATTCATACAATTATCCCAAATCGAAATCTACAAGAGAATTTTTTTTGGCCAATATTTTCTACCGTCAAAAGTGTAATGACATATGAAGTAAGTTTTGAATCAAACCTTTCTGCCAATCAATTCGGCAAATTTACATTACCAACTAAATCTGCATGGGTGATAATGTGTGTGTGTGTGTATATATATATATATATATATATATATATATATATATATATATATATATGTATGTGTATGGTGTGTGTGTATGTACACACACACAAAAAAAATAATTAGTGCTGACAAATGGTTAATTAGTATTTTTGGGAAAGTATGTTATGTTTATAGATTAAATATATTTATATATATACTATAAATATATAATATATAGTCAATACATACAGTACACAACTTTACGTATTATATAATCAAACTTATTTTGGATGCAATTAATCGCTTGATGGCACTTGAAAGTACAGCAAAGTATGAAGCCACAGAGTGGCTGGATTTCGCCCGGGAAAACAGTAAATGTGAGCGCACCTTAAGAGCTGGCAAACGTGGGATGTGCACTTACAGTGTCGTGTTCACCACTGCGGGGGCACGTAACTGTAGGTGGGAGTGGCAGGCGGGCGGTACGTGGGCATTGAAGGGTGGGGTGCGACTGGGGTCGGGGAGTGAGTAGTTAATAATGTCCCTGAGGAGGAAAAATAAAATGCATTTTTACCATTTTCTCTTAAACCGCGTGAATTCCCATAGATGATTTGAGATGAGACTCACCAGCTGACATCGCCATGGTGGTGCCTCCTACCATGCCCATGGCCACTCCATTCGGGCGGGGCGGGGCAATGGGAGGGGCATACATAGCCGCTGGCATGCCATTGGGCTGGACCACCGTTGTATGATGAATGACATGCGGTGGCGCTGCATAGAGGGGCTGTGTGTAGTAAGTGCCTTGCTGCTACGGATAAAAAAAACATCCAGTATTTTAACAAAACGCAGGTTTGGTATTATTTACGCTACATATCATATGGTTTTATGCCCCTTTACCTGTGCGTAGGGGTTCTGTTGGGGGTAGGGACTTCTCACGGGGTAGACTGCAGTTGGGTAGGGGTTGGGTGATGAAGAATAGGGGGGTACAGCACCTGTTGTTGGGGAGCAGGACATTTTGAAAGGTGTCCCGGGAGCATAACCTGTAGAGATGATATTGCATTAGAAGAAAATAAAGAAAATTAACCAATAGCCTTATTAGCTAGCAACAGCAATGCTTTTAAAAATCTCATCATTTTAAAATTGGCTGAATAAATTAAGATACAACCCTACATCTTTCACGAAATGCAGTTTTATCTGTTAATATAAAGGATTCCAGGCAAAATGGGTAGTTAACATCATGTCAAGCTGGCTTGTAAGAATAGGAAGAAAATGGAAATCCTGGAATCATTTGCTTATCTTCATGTCGTTCAAAGCCTGTATGATGCATTTTCTTCTTGGGACACAAAGGAAGATATTTAGAAGAATGTTGGTAATCACGACTAAAAATACAATGAAAGTAAATAGGAGCCAAAACTGTTTGGTTACCAACATTCTTCAAAATATATAAATAGGAAAAAAAAGTGATATATTTTCAGTAGAACTTAAGGGCGAGTAAATGTCATTTTCGTGTGGACTATCACTTTAAGACAAAAATGTTGAAGGAAAACACTAAAGATTAAACACTATGTGAGCTGCAATCCAAGAACTGCACTTTACAGCTTCTTAAAACAAGTTCAAATCAAAAGCCTCAGGATATATTTTCTGGCTGAGTGAAGATCCATGTAACGAAATCTCTGTTTAGGCTTCTTGGAAACTGAAAAAGAGAGGAAAAGAGAGTTTGGGCTTCCACTTACCTGTGGGAAAGGCTGGATTAGTGCCAGGGTACATGCCGGGGGAGTATGCTGGAGCTGCCGCTGCATAACCCACAGGAAACCCCGCTGTGCAGAAGAGGGGGAAAAAAACTAAATAAATCATAGCAATTAACAATAACAGCAAAGCCATTGTCCTGAAACATAACTGCATATGATGTAAAGACTCCAGAAACTTCCTCATCGGTTGCATGCAAGTCAGGAGCTCATCTCTGGTTACCTGGGTATCCTATTCCTTTAGGGTTGGCATAAGGAACCCCTGATGAAGCAGGGCTATAAACAGGGTTCATGATGTTTATCTTTCAGCACCTTTAAAGAACAGGAAAGAAGACGACATTACATTCAACAAAAAAACAAAAAAACAAAACTACCTACTAGACAGTTGAAAAAAGCTGGCATACATGTATATTCATTTATAATAGACAATATGTTTCTACTTGGTGCAAAATGAATTATAAAATCTGGGGAAAACAGATTAAATAAAATGAAATTTTATATATATATATATATATATATATATATATATATATATATACATACACATACACATACACACACACACACACACACACACCAATAACAGATTCTTAACAAAGCAAGTTTCTCCTTCAACAAAAATGTGGAGAAAAAATGTGGAATAATTTTTACTTTTTAATTATCTGATTATCTGATGCATTTGCTTTATATTTAACAAGGAAAAACCTGGTAAAATTGGATTTAAAATGTTGCTTTTTCTTTTTAAATAATTGACTTTTTGATTGATAATGATGTGTTTTATCAAAGTAGCCTGATAAAAAAATATATATATATTATTGTTCCAGAACACAATTTCTCTTGTACATTTTAAAATAGTATTGGTAGGGATAAAGAAAAGTGAAAAAGAAATGCTATGTCGCTTTATCAGTCACGTGTAACAGGTACTTTGTAATGACCTCAAGTCACCCTCTACAACGTCTGTCAATCAAAACTGATGCGCGAGAACACAAAGCCGTTAACCTTCGGTAACATGCAAAATCTTTTGTTACTCAATGATTTATTCAGAGAAATGTCGAGTTTACCGATAAGAATCCTTTAAGGCGCATGCTGATGTCAGATGCAACGTGTTTCCGAGCGCATCCGACTTATGACATTTAATATATGCCGTTCATGCATCAAAATATAACCCAACGCGATTGAGAAAAACAACCAGATTCGCAGCGAATGCGCATGAACGCGCCGCATTCGGCTCCTTTGAAACACAAGTACGGCTTTCAATTAGCCTGAGGTCCCGATTGTAAACTGACTCTACCGGTCGGCCAATTAATATTTTACATGCATGGATAAAACAAGATCTTTTTGCGTCGCTGCATAAGTCGATCGTGCTTTGATGATCAAACACATCATAATAATAGACGTGACATTGTGCACGCAGGATGCAGCGCAGCGGCTCGGCGTTACAGGCCAACAGCAGCATCTCGCATCCCACTTTATCCCAATTCACTACATGTTCCGCTCCTCCATCCATCCCTCTGTTTTTCCCCCAGACAAAGCCCACCTCGGACGGGCGGCTAAAGCGATGTATCTCAACCGGACAGTGACTGCGGGTACGTACGGTCGCTGGGGGTTTCGTAGCGGGCGAATAATCCGGTATTTCGCTCGTATCTGATGATGTTGTCTGTCTCGCGCTCTTGCGTCGGCTGCAAACGCTAGGCACAGCGAGCCCTAGCAGCACCGTGCGTCACTTCCGCCACTGCAAGAAGCGGAAGGACGTATTCAAATCGGGCGGCAGTGAGCGTGAATCCGTCTGCGTTGCCGAGGAAGCTTGTTTAAAATGTTTATTTTTTTTTATGTGTGGATTTGTTTAGAGTAGTCGTTATTAATGAGTAAAATTACATTACATTGGATCAAATTTACTTCGGTTTTACCTTGTGACTTGTGTATGAATATGTAAGATATCCTAACTATGAAACATGTTTTTACCACGCTGTATGGTATTTTTGTTTTTATACAGCAAATTGTTTTTAAAATTATTACAACGATTTTTTTCCCCCTTAAAAACAACTTCAAATAAATCTATTAATCTATTTATAAATCTCAATTAAAACTTGTATTTTGAAAACATTTAGGTCGCAATACCAAAAAAAAACTTTTTAACTTTGGAAAAAATTATTTTAAAGAAACACCTTGCATATATATAACACCTTGCAAGAACGACAACTCAACTGTTATAGCAGTAGTGTTTAATTAGTAGTGTTGGTACGTTTTATTTTTTGAAGAATTTTAGACAACAAATGATGATAAAACGAGGTGCATTTATTCCTATATTTGTTACATTTTACATACATTAATGTAAACTGTCCAACAAAATACCAGTTTTTAGTTTTCAAAGAAGTCGAGAACTAAATGTGTCTTTCAAACTCTAGGGGGAACTCTAGGGAAAGTTGTAAAAGGGGCAATACGTTAGTAAGGCGATCTGATAAAGTGCGTAGCGCTCTTTCATTTATGAATAATAAAAGCGTTGATAGTGTTGCTGCTTACTTGGTTGATATGACAGTGTTAAAGTGTGTATTTGTGTGATTCCTAAAGGGTTAATAAACACAGCGCGGGTCCACGGTGATGGCGCGATGATGAGGTCATGAGTACGGCAGCCGGGAGAGGGACGGAATCTTCTCTCTCTCTCCCTCCCTCTCTCTCTCTTCCGGGTTTGAGCGCGCCGCTGTTCTCCGGCCGTCTCAGTAGGAAACATGGCGGCCGTCAGTAAGTACCTGACAGCGAAGAACTCCGCTGTAGCTGGTGGTGTCCTACTCGTTTTGTACTTCCTAAAGCAGAGACGAAGATCCGCCGCACTGAACAGGTACGTGAACACACACTTAAACCACCTAACGCGCGAAATCGGCTCACAAATAAGAGTCCGGTGTCAGAGTGACCCCCGTTAACTACAGCAAAATGAGTCCTGGCCAATATTATGGCCATGTGTCAAAACCTAACGAGCTGTCCGGCGTACAGAAGGTAGGTACCTCGCTGCTTATTGAGGCACATCCTATATCGTGAAAATCATCCTATATCGCTTGAAATCCGCATGCAGTTTATTGAACATGATTATGATTGTTGCAGTCTCACTGTCCAACAATAGACTCATTCATAAAAGGACAGCGTTGTTGGATAAACGTTTCCACAGTTTGCATTCAAACGTTCTGTCCTCAAGAAGACCCATGCTTACACCTTGACCTCTCTAGATTTGTGATTCAGCATCAATCATACACATTACAGAAAAACGGCAATATTTATATAATGCTTCATATTGATTAATAATAACAGATTTTTTTTTCATCGCCCTCAACAGGAAGAAGGGTTCTTCAAATGATCTGAACAGTGAGGTGAGAGAAATATATTTATTGATCTCTACATGAACTGATTAAAAACCGTATACACACAGAATCCAGTGAAAGTCGCTTTAATGCAATGTCCGATGAATGATGTAATATATAAATTGAAAACTTTACCGTGTAGTTAAAGATCTGGCTGCGACTATGTTTTATTAGTTACCTTTGACTTTCAACACTTTCAACCTGCAGAAAGATGGCAAGAAAGAGAGAGCTGCTGTGGACAAGCTGTTTTTTCTCCGAATCTTACGGATCCTCGGGATTATGGTGCCGAGGTTCTTTAGCAAAGAGGTAAGAATTGGCTTCATGAAGGCGCTTACTAGAACAGGGAGTTGGGTTTCTTTTTCTTTTCAATAGCCAAGCACCTTTACTTTGTTGTAGCCAAAAACATGTTTTTGTGCTTGATGTCGCTACTTGGCAAACATTAACTTTTGCATTTTGTTTTCTGAACCCGAAACATTATGCGTTTCATGCCCTCTCATTCAAATTCCTTACTTTTTTTGTCGTGTGCGTGTGTAATAATTTATTTCAATTCAGCAATGCATTAAATTAATCAAAAGTTACAGTAAGACTTTCACATGTTGCCAAATGTCTTTAACTTTTTACATTTCTGTTTATCAAAGAGACTTCGGCAAAAATAATAATCGTTTTCGAACTTTCTAATATTTGTTTAGCAACGGATCGCCGTATTGGAATGAGTTCTGTTTTTAAATGAAATTGAATTGAATTTAAAACTAATTCAGAATGAACACTTTCACAACTACATTTTTGATCAAATAATTGCGGCCTTTGCGAGTGTTTCTAAAACATAAAAACGTATCAACTCCAAGCTTATAACATAATTTGCACATATACAAGTTTTTTTTTGTATGCCACAGACGTGGTACCTGCTCCTGATTGCAGTAATGCTTGTGACTCGGACCTATTGCGACGTCTGGATGATTCAGAACGGCACCATGATTGAAAGGTACCATATAGATCTAGATCTCAAACTACTGCACCGAGCACCCAGTTAAATATTGATTTAATGCGATTTGATTGTATTTTTGACATTTTAACAGTGGAATCATTAGCAGAGATATCAAACTGTTCAAGAGGCACTTTTATTCCTACCTGACTGTCATTCCTGGGGTAATTTACTGTGTCTTCATGTGCTGTGAAAACTAATGTATCGTTGCAGATGTGTCATGTGATTTACGTCATTGTGTTTCCTCACATGCTCACCTCTCAGATCTCCTCTGCACTGCGGTTTAATCGCACATTTGTGTTTCGTCAATGTGCGCTTCCTCAAAAACCATTTGCATTAATTTCGTTTCGTGCACATGGAGGACGGGCCAGCCGGATGAGTGTTTATGCGTTTCTGTATTAACTCTGACCATGTTTGCATGTGTTTGTGTGCATGTTGTGGTTTGCAGTGCGATCATTGGTCGGTCCACTAAAGGTTTCAAGAAGTACTTATTCAACTTTATCACGGCCATGCCAGTTGTAAGTCTCTGCTTTTATTAAAGTTGGTAGTAACTGTTAATAGTCAGAGGAGTTCTGAGAATGATAACCGTCTGACCTAGGAAATTAAAACTGCTTCCAAATAACCACCTTAAGCAAACAACCAAACTAATATACGCTTCCAGTTTACGTAGAAACATCTGTGAGGCTAGAATATGGTTATTTAATATCAGAATTTGAATTTGTTGCTATGAAAACATCTAGATTTGTGAATGGCTGCATCCTCAATCTTACAGATCGCCCTGGTGAACAACTTCCTGAAGTTGGGCCTGAATGAATTGAAGCTGTGCTTTCGCGTGAGACTTACCAAACATCTCTACGATGAGTACCTTAAGTAAGGCCCATTACTGCCATGACATTATTCCAACTGAAGTATTCTTCATTCAATTAAAATTGTAAACTATTTTGTGGAAAAGTGCATTTTTATTTTTTATTTGTAGGCATCTTTACATTGCAAGTATACAAGACTCACGTTTTTAAATTCTCTGAAGATTACATTTACATTTTTAGTGTTAAAAACAGTAGTTGAGCACTATGTACAAAATCATATTAGGGAATAATGTATACAAAAAAATAAATAAATATATATATATATATATATATATATATATACATATATACATACATATATATATATATATATATATATATATATATATATATATATATATTAGAAAATGTAAATATAAAAATAACAATAGTAATACTATCGGCCGATAACCGATATGGTTTTGAACAAGATTTATCAGCAGAGGTGATTTTTTTTTTTTTTTTTCCTGAGTGAGAGAAAAAGATTAACTTTTTTTTTTTTTGTTGTTGTCAAATGTGACTCTCTTTCTGAAGAATGTGTAACAGTCTAGTTACTAATGTCACTATCTTTGGGTTCACAGGGGATACACATACTACAAAATGGGAAACCTGGATAACCGCATTGCTAATGCAGATCAGCTGCTAACACAGGATGTGGAAAAGTTCTGTAACAGTGTGGTGGATCTTTACTCCAACCTCAGCAAGGTACAACACCCCTTTGTCCGAAATACCCGTTTTTCTTTCCCAATATATTGCCCGGCATTTGCTAAGCTCTTGCTGTTCTCCCTCCAGCCCCTGTTGGATATCGGTTTGTACATTTTCAAATTGACAACAGCAATCGGTGCTCAGGTGAGAGTGCAAGACGTTGTAAAATGCTACTGTAAATCAGTGCCAATGGACTTTTTGAGGATCTTTTGGTCTCTCTGCACAGGGTCCTGCGACTATGATGGCCTACCTGCTGATCTCCGGCCTCTTCCTGACCCGTCTGCGCAGGCCGATCGGTAAGATGACGGTGTCCGAACAGAAGTACGAAGGAGAATACCGATACGTCAACTCTCGTCTCATCACGAACAGGTGACTTGACTTGTCTTTTACATCTATTTTCGTACTATAATTTAGTTTTTCCTAAATTTTGATACACACAAATGTTTTTATTTCCTTCCCAGTGAGGAGATCGCCTTCTACAATGGAAATGTAAGGGAGAAACAGACAATTCATTCAACGTTCAAGAAACTGGTGAGTGTATGACGGTACAAACTTGTGAATGTTTATTACCAAAAGGTTTATGGGTATAAATTACCGATAAGCCAATTATCATTTTGCTAATAAGCGTCCGATATTAAAATGTAATCTATTATACCTAAACAATATAAATATAAAACTGGACTGAAATTATTTATTGTTATTAATTTTAAATTGTAATGTAACGTACATTATAATGCCTAAATTCACTAGCAATTTAAAATAGCAATTTATGACAAAATTAATATTTATTTTGATTACATTTAACAGTGTTATTCGACTATTAGTGTGTATTTTTAATTAATTTTGTGGCAGAGGTAATCTAAAAACGCAATAATAGTACATGTAATTAAAGTTTTAAAGGTATAAAAATACATGTAATTAAATATCGATACTCTAATATTGGCCGGTAATACATAACCCATATAATATAGGTTTGCAGGTTTGATATCGGCGTTTGTTTGCAGGTTGATCATCTGCACAATTTCATCTTCTTCCGTTTCTCAATGGGAATGGTGGACAGCATTATTGCCAAGTGTAAGAGGATGTTCCATTATCTTCTCTAAACAAAATATACATGACACGGGCAGTAAAACATGATTAAATTGTTCTCTCTTGTATCAGATTTTGCTACGGTTGTTGGTTACTTAGTCGTCAGTCGTCCTTTCCTTGATTTGTCTCATCCTCGACATCTGACCAGCTCTCATGCTGAACTGCTAGAGGTAACATTTCGGTCCTGATATTATGATTATTCCTAGTTAGTGGCCCTCAATTGTTTTGAAATCTTGCCATGTTCTCCTGCAGGACTACTACCAGAGCGGCCGTATGCTGCTGCGTATGTCACAGGCGTTGGGCAGAATCGTCCTTGCAGGCAGAGAAATGACTCGACTGTCGGGGTAAAAAATTCACACATCCTCATAACCTTTCTGCCTGGTCGCTCGCCATTTAATTAATACTTGCTACATCTGATGCTATAAAATGAGTGTTTGTTTTCCCCGCAGCTTCACCGCTCGCATCACTGAGCTCATGAAGGTCCTGAAGGAGCTGAATTCTGGGAAATACGAACGCACCATGGTGTCTCAGTCAGAGAAGGGTGAGTTTAAGAGACTCTTGAAGTCCAAAACAAACTTCAAAGAGCTGTGTAACTGATTTTTAATGGATTATTTATTTTTATTTTTTCAGATTCAGAAAAGCTCACACTGGTACCTGGAACTGGAAGAATCATCAATGTAGACAATATCATCAAGTAAGTGCGACTTCCTTCAGTCCGTCATTTCAGATTGAGTGCCTCACTGTTAAGAGAAACAACTGTGCTAATTTTAATATGTAATTTCTCATCAGGTTTGATCACACGCCCCTGGCTACACCTAATGGAGACATTCTCATCAGAGATCTGTGTTTTGAGGTATTTGACATTATTTCTACAAATCGATTGTCAGTATGCTGACAATCAATGGAATACAATTTCTTAATGTCTCACAGTTTTGACCTTTATGTCTTTGCGCTTTCATGGCAGGGACTTTTTGCAGTGGCAATTTATTTTTTGCTCATTTAACAATTCACAAACCATTTCTCAGAATTGCCACTAAGAAAAACACAGACTTTTATTTGTAGCAGTGTGATTTTTATTTCACACATATACATCTTTTTCTGATGAGTGCGACTTAATTTCTTTATTTGTTTTTCATTACTTGCAACTTTTTTTATTTTTTTATTTCTCACATTTACAAATAATTTTTTTAATAACATGGTTTTATATCCCGTGTTTTCGACTTTTTATTTCTCACAATTTTGATAAGCTGTAAGGACTAAAAAAAAAAAAAAAAAAAGCTAAGAGGTATATCACGCTATTCTGAATTTATTTCTTGCTAGAAAAAGGCTTTTATAGTATATTTAATAATTTTGACTTTAAATATTGGGATTGCGATTGTTGCATTCAATTTTTAAACTTCATTTCACAACAATCTTGTTTATTTTTTAGTCAGGGGTGGATTTTCTTTCTGTTATGTAATAATGTTGTTAAAATGTGTGCACTCATTTTTCTATTGTTCTTCAAAGGTGAAATCCGGTACCAATGTTTTGGTGTGTGGTCCCAACGGGTGCGGAAAGAGCTCACTTTTCCGAGTTCTTGGAGAGGTGAGCACATCTGTGATACTCGGACTGAAATTCTGCCCTGAATCTCAGTTCTCTGGGAAAATTCTTCCATTTTATCTTCTAAACGTCGTGTCTTCGTTCTCTAGTTGTGGCCGCTGTTTGGTGGGAGCTTGACGAAACCAGAGCGGGGAAAGCTCTTCTACGTCCCTCAGGTGAAACTTGAACCAGATTTTTACAACACAAAACCCACTTTACCCATGGAAGAACATCTGAATGGCCCACATCATTTGAATAAACTGCCTTTTATATCTGTTTTCAGAGGCCTTATATGACACTCGGCTCATTGAGGGATCAGGTGATCTACCCAGATACCCATGAGGACCAAAGAAAGAAAGGCATCTCTGACCAGGTAGTATAAACTATTTTTATTTATTTTTTTTATTTGAATAATTAATCCATGAATTAATCTGGTTCTAATAACTATTAAACGTGTGCAGATATGCCTGTATTTATTACATATTAATCCATTTTTGCGGCAGGTGCTGAAGGAATACCTGGATAATGTCCAGTTAGGACACATTTTGGAGAGAGAAGGGTCATGGGACATAATTCAAGACTGGATGGATGTGCTCAGTGGAGGAGAGAAGCAGAGAATGGCGGTAAACAGACTTTTTTAACAGCCACAAACAAAGTCTTCTGCACGTACGGTAATGTGAAATGACTTACAGTAACTGCAGGGGCAGTTCTCATGGGACAGGCAGAAGTCAGTGGCACTGATAAGAGCTACATTGTCTCGTTAACATCCTGTTTTTCAACCACTTTGCCTCAGTTTGTTTTAAAACCAACATTTAGACTGAATCACATCATGTTGTGATGAACAGAATTAACGTAGTTGTAAAAAACAAACGAGAGATTTCCCATCCATGGGCTCAAAAAATCCATTTAATTTGTCATTTGTTTTTAGTAGTTTTGTGGTGTTTACATGACATTACAGCAGTCAAGTGGGAGAGGTCAGAGTTTATGTATTTACATGTATAAAGAGTTTTTTGGATCTGCAATAATTCTTGTAATGGTGAAATGATGTTAACATTTCCTAACTTGATTCAAAAAACAGGAATTGTTTCATAAAACCCTGATATCAAAAACATTTTATTTGTTTAAAGTCTTTTCGGCTCACCATGACTGCATTCAATTGATCAAAATACAGTAAAAACCGTAATATGGTGAAACTATTTAAAATCAGAATTGTGGGACTCATAGGACTCATATTCCAGTGATGCAAAGCTGAATTTTCAGCATCATTACTACACTCTTCAGTATCACATGATCCTTCAGAAATCAATCTAATATGCTGATTTGCTGCCATATTAAATGTCAAACACAGACCAATTTAAGTGTTTTATCATCAGTATTATGCAAAATACATTCGTATGCTTGTAAATGAGAATTCGGGGATATTTTTTGTTTCTGTAGATGGCCAGGCTCTTCTACCACAAGCCCCAATTTGCCATCCTGGATGAGTGCACCAGTGCCGTGAGCGTAGATGTGGAGGATTATATCTACAGTCACTGCAGAAAGGTACAAATTTCTCTATGCTAAAGACACTCTCTTATCAGTATATTTTGCTGAACTTTCCCTTCATGTGTGGTTTATTCTTCTTGTACCTCAGGTCGGCATCACCCTGTTCACAGTCTCCCACAGAAAGTCCTTGTGGAAGCATCATGAGGTGAGATCAGCGCTGCTTTCCCATCATCGGTTTTCATCAATATTGACGTATACATAAAGTGCCCCTATTATGGGTTACGAAAGGATCATATTTTGGGAGTCCCAAACTAAAGCTTGACATCCATGCAAGGTCGTAAAACACTTTTTTTATAATATGCATTTATTTTTAAATTATTTGTTCAGCAACTCTCAAACAATTCGTTCAACAATTTAATTATTCCAAACACCTCCAGTGATTGGTCGATTTTATGTAAAGCAGAGTTTGTGAGCTTTTAATGCTCCAAAAGCAGCAACTAGTGGCAAAGAATGAATTTGCATTTTCATTCAGACCAATCTAAAAGACGAACAATATGTTAATGTATTGTGTTGACATCAATACGTAATGACTCCTTTTAAAAACAAATCGGTTCAGTGATTCATAACTTCAGATTTAAAACTTTCCCTGCATTACAAACTACATGAAAGGTCATTTTCAAAAATCCATAATAGGGACACTTTAATCACAAAACGTCCTTTCTTTTTTCCAGTATTACCTACATATGGACGGCAGAGGAAACTATGAATTCAAACCCATCACCCCTGAAACTGTGGAGTTCGGCTCTTAGAGAAAACAACAGCACTATACTATCAGTGACCCTACTTCTTAAAGGGACAGTCCTCCCAAAAATTGACACTTTCTTCTGTTCTTAACCAAACTAAGGTAGCTGTTGACGGCAGCTATTGACTTCTTCCGTGGTATTTTTCCATACCATGGAAGTCAGTGAAGACCATCAACTGTTTGGTTAACAATTTTTGGGTGAACCGTTTCTTTAAGAAGTCACCTGCCAACCTAATCTAGGAGTTTGTTTTTAATCGTCATAACCTTTTTGGGATGGAATTGTGTTTAGAGATTTATTAACACTATTGTCCTCAGTGATTGTATATAATTTTGTAATTTAAACAGTTTATAGGACATCCGTTAAGTACGCATGAGAGCGTATACCAAGGAAATACGCCTTTGTCTCTGTGATAGCACTAATTTGTTTAATAAATGAAACTTGTCTGTATAGGCTCACACAAATCAATTCCACTGGACTGAACCGAGCGTTAGATACTCAATGATCTAATATTGCCTTTTTCTCATCAGCTAAGCCTTTCTTTAAGCTACTAAGTGGCCTTTCGTGCTCACTGCAGCATGGTCGGGTGGTCTGGATGTGTGCGAGCTGTTTTTTGGTGCACTTTACCTGGTATGGTAATTTGGAAAACCAGGAAGCCTTGTACAGCCGTTAGGTGTCTGTATTCGATGAGAAGTTGCCTATGCACTTGTTTACTCCAGCACTGTTGGCATTTCTTGATGTGGAAGGAATCAGGAACGGTTGAGTGTAAGAACTGTAAGAAACATTGTCGTAGCACTTCAGACATAGAGAAAATGAACCACTTTGCTGTATGTTTTCATTAAAAAAGGAGATATTGATACTACGAAGCCTGTTCATGGTCTTTTTTTAATTTGAGGAAATGGTTATGGATTGCGTTGATGATTTTGTGTGTGTGTGTGTGTGAATTCAGTTGGACTGGTTTATAGCACGTTATGGTTACTTTAGGAAATCTTCGAATGCTGAACTTTAACACACTTTAAATGTAAGTGAAGGGTCATTTAGATTAGACGCTCCTTTGACCTTTCACCCTCCACATGACAATGTATTTTTAATGTGTCTAGTCACCTGATCTTGGCCAAAGGTGGTAAAATACGAATTTAAATGTCCTATTGGTCAAAAATGATTAGGAAAATCCAGTTGATATTTTGTGACAGTGAGTACTGTGTTTCAAACCGCAATCCGTCAGATTTTATTGGTTTGGAAGTCTTTGTCCCTAGCAAACGCTAAGTAGTATGACATTGCCATGCAAACATCACTGCACATGTAATATTAATATTTTAATATGAATTAATATTTTTGAAGACTCTAATGCTCGCAAAAAACTGTAAAATAATTCTATTGTGAAATCTTAAAACAATAAATGTTTTCTATTTAAATCTGCGGTCGGTAACTTTTGGCGCTCTGGTGGTTAATAAACAGTACCGCGTGCTTCACGCGAAGGGATATTGTATATAACTTCTCTCCGTTTATGTCTATGGCGAATCACGCAGGTACGGGGTTACTCCGCAGCGAACCGGTTTAAATAGTCCGACTATAAAAACTTCTTATAAGTGTACCGTACTGATTCAGAACAAGCCAAAAACACGGTTTGGTTTACGCGCTTAGTACATCAATTATGTAAATTCTGAACATTAAAAAAAAGAAAAGGACTCTAGCTTTAAATACACTTTAGCGTTGTGGCAAACGCACACTTTCAGCATTACTCCAGACTTCAGTGTCGCATGACCCTTCAGAAATAATTTTTTTTTGAACGGTAGTTATTATTTTGAGAGCGTAGTAGGTTATTAACATCTACTGCATTTGTTTAGTATTGTACCCAGTACAAGACTCGCTGTTCTTTGAGTTAATGATTTATGAAATCTGCTGTGGAGCTTTCTCAGTAAACTCTAACTAGATCCGTATTATATCTTTTTGATAAGGGTTGGAATATTATCAATGGGATTGCAAATTATTCTTTTACAAATGATTTACCATGGCTGTCATAGTACCATATTGAAAAACACTTATTTTTTGCTGTTGCTGTAAAAAGTATTTCATTTTTGCTGTTGTTGTTTTTTGTTTTTTTTAACTTTGTTAGCAGCTGATGACATAAAAAAATGTGTCGCATCCGAAATAAATGTTTTGTTTACATAACATATGTATGTGTACTGTGTATATATTTTTAGATATATACACACAAACACATACAGCATGAAAAATATTTACATGTATATACATTTATATATTTATATTCTCATATTTAATATTATATGATATTATATATATAACATATATTTATATATATTTAACATTTGTCGTGTATGTGTGTGTTTGTATATATATATATATATATATATATATATATATATATATATATATATATATATATATATATATATCACATTCATTTGTTTTCTTTGTAAACTGGAAATCGTTGGCCATCATGTGCTTCACTCTTTCATTCTTAGCTCAATACAGGAAGTTTGTCATAAACCACATGTAGTTTCCCTGTAGGTGCAGAGAATTGAGTGTTAAGCTGTTTGTGGCTTGTCAGTGTCTGTGTTACTTCACACCGTGAGCCTCTGCAGGATCTGATCTGAAGGCATGACATGGCGTGGTTGTCCTTCCTTCTTATCTCCTGCCTTCAGACGTTCTACACAACATGTCAGGCGAAACAACAAGGTAGAGCGTTTCTGATGTATTTTCTTTATTGGCTGTATTGCTATAATATTTAAGGAAGTGTAAACATACTTGGCCACATGATTGCTAGCGCTGACAAACCGGTTCAGCGAGAATTTTTCATGTGATCTACAGAATATGCACCGGTGTAAACCCTATATCTACATGTTTTGATTCTGTTCAGCTTCTCTGAAGTTTGTTGGGATCGGAGACTGGGGTGGACTTCCTATATACCCCTACTACACGTCGCATGAGTCTGACACGGCCAATGAACTGGGCAGAATCGCTGAGAGCTCAGGGCTGGACTTTGTCCTCAGTCTCGGAGATCATTTCTACTACAGCGGGGTCAGAGATGTAGATGACGCCCGCTTTAAGGTGATCTGTCGTGCAAAATGTAGGTCTTCCCAGGGCAATGTGGGTAACTGACGGTACAGCTTCAGAGTTTGACGATGTAAACGGGGTCAGACAGGTTCAAGAGCACATGCTGATAGTGATCAGGGTACTTCAGCTCAGTGAACTATCTTCACACTCTCTGCTCACATGATTTAGTGACAGATGAACTGGTCCCTCTAGTGGCAGAAGAACACAATACAGTAAAGTTTTTGACTCTCCACATCAGTCTTTAGAAATGAAATGCCATTTAATTCAATCAAAGTATCAGGGTGCAATGTTTTTATTTTATGATATTTTACCTGTTTTTTGTAGTGAACACAAGTAACCAAGAATAGATCCCTATCACCATATTGATAACTGTTATAGTATAAATATGATAATTGTTATTAAAAGACTAAACAAAAGCTAAGCTAAATTAAAAGTACCTGGATGCAATGTTTTCTTCTGTGGTATTTTTATATGGTTTATCTATTGCTAAATTAAATTAAATTTAATTAAATTAAATTTAATTTAATTTAATTTAATTTAATTTAAAGAACCAGGATGCAATGTTTTATTTTATGGTATTATTTGTTTTTGTTGCATTAAACACTAATAAACCCAAAAAGGGTCCTCATCATCACATTTGTATTATATTGTTTGTATATTTTTTTATTATTTATTAAAATTATTATATTATTAAATATTTACTATATTATTAAATAATAAATATTATTTATACATATTTAATTATACATTATTTTCAAATAGTTTCAATTTGCAAGTACATTAAGTGCTTAATAGTTTGCTAATATATTATATACAATGTAATATCTAAAATATTATTAAAATCTAATAAGAATTATATATATTTACACATTTTTTGCTCTGAAGTTGTAATGCAGCTGTCTTCTTCAGTCTACCTATGAGAGTGTGTTCTCTCACCCCGCGCTGATGGCCGTGCCGTGGTACCTGGTAGCAGGAAATCACGATCACCGTGGAAACATATCAGCCCAGATCGCCTACTCAAACAGATCCGAAAGATGGTGAGTGAGGTCAAAGGTCAAGCTCTGTATAACATGGCCATTCATCGATGACTGTGCTGCTGTTAATATTTGGCAGGATCTACCCCGACCTCTACTACGAGCTGGACTTCAAGATCCCTCACAGCAACACTTCCCTCACGGTGTTGATGATTGACACGGTGGTTCTGTGCGGGAACACCTATGACGGGCTTGACCCTGTAGGTCCAGAGAACTACGCTGCTGCTAAACAACATCTGAAATGGATTGAGCAAAAACTTCAAACCACCAAGTGAGTGATTAGTACGACATAAAAGCCAAATGCAAACACACTGCCCGAAATCTAATAGAAGAACAAACAACATTAAAAATCCAGTGTGGATAATCGCAAGATGTATTATGCGTTTACTGGGCAAATATTAGTCCTGTGTCAGGAATTTTAGGGCTTGTTTTTAAGGCCCTGACCTGCCACACTCCTTCCATACCTCCATTGTCACGTTCTCACTTCAGATTCACAATCACATCCTCCTACGCTCCAGGCATTCCGTAATAAAACTGCATCCGCATCTTAAAGAGAGAGTTCACTCAAAAATTAAATCTGTCATTATTTACTCACCCTTTTGTCGCTGCAGTCCTAAATGCTGCTTTCTTTTCTGAGCAGCACAAAGAAGAAATATATAAAATATTTAAGGCCTTTAAATGTTCAAATCTTTGCTAAATACATGTGTTGTCTGATTGACATGCCGAACATTCTTTTTGCCCGCTTTTATGATTTGTAACGGACGCAGGTTTTACGAGCGAATGCCGTTTTTGTAAAAGGACGAAGGTTATGCACCTGAGAGTTTTGTGTTTAATGTGCAAACTGCTAACAGGCAGATAAAACTAAACTCAAACAGCACATGCACATGGAAAAAGTGAAATACCACTGAGAATAACTCACAGCTGTTTCCACAACAGAAGTGAAACAAAGTTTGTATTCATCAGATGTGTTTAGAATAAATGCATCTGTTGATCTCCAGGTCAGATTATGTCATTGTGGCCGGACATTATCCAGTCTGGTCCATTGGGCATCATGGTCCGACGAAATGTTTGATATCGGAACTCAGACCTCTTCTGAAGAAGTACAGCGTCTCTTTATATCTGTGTGGTCATGACCACAGTCTACAGGTATCTTCAACATCACGTTATCACGTAATTGAAAATCAAGCAGTACTGTCAATAACTTTTTTTTCCAATTTAAATAAAAAAATTTCAGAAAGTGCATTCACCCTCAGGCCAACCAAGTTTGTTTGTTCATCAGAACAGATTTGGAGAAATATTGCATCACTTGCTCACCAGTGGATCCTCTGTAGTGAATGGGTGCCGTCAGAAAGAGTCCAAACAGCTGATAAAACATCACAGTAATCCATTTAATTGAGCACATCATTAATGTCTTGTGAAGTGAATGAGTGCCTTATTCTGACGGCACCCATTCACTGCATTTGTGAGCTAGTGATGTAATGCTAAATTACTCCATATCTGCTCTGACGGAAAAAAACAAACAAAGCAAACTCATCCACGTATAGGAAGGGCTGAGGCACCATACATTTTCAGCTATTAATTTTAGGGGGATTATTGCATAAATTTCTTAAATAGCCTTAATAGCGTCTTTTATGGGCACTAAAACATCATGCATTTAATGCATTTAAACCATAATATTCAGTTTTTTAAATGCTTTCTGTTTAATCAGTTTATCAGAGAAGACGATGGAAGTTCATACGTTGTCAGCGGAACTGGAGTTAATGCGGAAACTTACATTGACCACAAAAACAGCTTCCCGTCGTCTTGGCAGCTCTTCTCCAACGCGGTCAATCAGACGAAAGGAGCGTTTGTTTACTTTGAAGTCAACACAAGTGAGATGTTGATAAATTACATCCAGGAAGACGGGAAGTGTGTGTACCAGACATCCGTCCCAAAACGCAACTTTTGACGTCATAACATTTGCCCCAGTCTGCTCTCAGTGAACAAAACAGTCACAGCCAAAAGCTCTTTCTAATTGCACCATCAATTGTATATTTGTATGTACATTTTAATTTAACATTTCTGTTTAGCTTGCTATGTATCAAATAAAACATCGATGATATTATTGGAAAAATGCAGTGCACTGGTCTTGGACTTTGTAAAAAATTATTTCTAAAATATGTTTTATTTCATTATATATATATATATATATATATATATATATATATATATATATATATATATATATATATATACACACATACAAACACACACTAAGTTACAGTTGGGGGCGCCATTGAGCTATTTACCTAATTGTTAGGAATCTAAATAACTTTGACTTTAAATATGAGCTTGACGATCAATATGAAACATATTCTTTTAATTTAGAAAATATGACATATATCTGCGTGCCGATCAGTCCACATGTGCAGTTTCGTATATAACAGTTTTATTAAAAAATAATATTACATCAGTACCATTCCTACCGGATTCACAATTTTGTAGTGGTGTAATGATAATGTTTATAAAAGTGGCAATAAACCAGATTTTATCATTAGCACTGTACAGTTGCAATGTGTTAAAACGTTTTGCAGTCACAAACACAAATACAGCTTACCGTATCGATAGCTAAAAAAAATAAATTAGTGTTCTTTCATTTCATAAAATGTGCTCTGATTTCGATTCTCCCAGTAAACCCATCGTAAACCGTACAGTATTTCCATTTGTTAGAAAGTAGACGAAATTAGCCAGTGCTTATAAAAATGTTTATACAGTACACTTCAGTGCCAGACTAAAGAACCCACCACCTGACGGTATAAAGGCCTCGACCTGCTAAATAATATGTCTAACATATCTACATTTTGAGGTTTCACAGAAACACAATTTTCCCACAGTTTTCTCCCAAAGAGAAAGTCCATTTTAGGTCAACACTCCTCACACACCGTTCAGTGGTAATCCCTCTTTTCCGGTGTTTTTTGCTCTCTTTCTTCGTCTGCAGCAAATCACGGCGACAATGATGATTGCTGTAAGCGCCAAGATGATAATAAGAATGGCTCCGGCGATGACACCCACGCCGTATTCTGCGAAAACATTACATCACCGTCATTAAGGGCACGACACTTGATTCAGTTTTAACGGACACCGAAGGGGATTTTGCTGCTCTTTTGGTCCCTAGACATCGGGATGATTCATCTACAGTCCACCCAGCGGATACATTTATATCAATAATGAGTTGCATTAAACGTTTCTGTGAATCACGGACTCACAGAGTCCATATAAATCTCTGATATGATACTGTATCTGCTCTCCGACGCTTTCACGCGTGTCTTTTTTGGGAAAATGATTCACTCCCTATCAGACGAAATTCCTAACGTTTGCGGTTTCTGGGATTGCTGTGATGAAAATCCCTGACAGGCCACGTCTTAAAAAGCAAAAGCATTACCTTCAAAGACAGATGGGTCGACTTCCTGCGAGCAGTGGTAGCTGCTGATCTCTCCGAGCTGTTTGTTTGAAGATCGGAAAGGTAGGAAGGCCTGAACGTAAAAACAGTAGCTCACTCCTTGGTCCACATCCGTCAGCTCGATGACGCTGCTTTTACTGAACTTTTCTTTCTGAAGAGGCAAACACATGCAACATTTTTAATATATAAATAATTACGTGTTTTTCATTAAAGCTTATTCTCCACACGGCTGCATTTATTTATGCATTCCTTAACAGCGATATTTTGAAGTAGTGTGACAACTCGAAATATTTTTGACCACTGTAATATATTTTAAAATGGAATTTATTCCTGTGAAGCAAAGCTGAATTTTCAGCATCATTACTCCAGTCATCAGTGGCACACGATGCTGATTTGATCAGGGAAGCATTTATTATTATTATTATCAGCGATGAAAGTTGCGCTGCCTTTTTTGCGGAAGCCGTTTTCTTTTCCAGAATTCTTTGACGAATGGAAATTGCAAATAACAAATTTTAAATAACAGAATTTAAATCAGCATTTTTAATAGATATGAATATTTTATAGCGTTAGACCTCTTTACAGTCAGCTTAAAAAAACTTTTATTTAAAATTTTTTGCCATTTTTGCTATTTTTTTGTCTTAATAATGTCATAATAGGGAGCAAAAAAAAATTATCTATTACTAAAATTACCCTTTAATAAGTTAAAAAATGCATTTGTGAAGAAAAAAAAAGCTTCTCTACCTGCAGAAGTGACTACAACTCACTAAAACTTTTTTACTTTAATTTGAAACAAGGTGAAGAAATGACTCTGGAACAGTTTTCAATCAGAAATTGCCAGTAAATTTAACAAACGAACAGTAAGACATTGAATGAAACATTTGAAGTAGGAAGACTGAAATACCATTTTCTTGTAAAACATACCTCACTAATCTTTGTTTTATGAACAACTTGTTTTATACAATAAGTCAGCATGGTACTTTAGACTATAAAAAGAGCTCAGAAAAGCGTTTAACGCTTATCAAATAAGATGACTTTACAAGCAACACTAACCTTTCCTGTGCTCTTGGCTTTCCTGTAGATAACCTTATACTGTAGGTCGTCTCCGAAAACATCCCGAATATTCAGTCTCTTCTTATCCTTATTAAAGAGAGCCGTGGGGATGTCCGTTACGTGCAGAGTAATCTTCCTTTTATCGCTGCTTACTTCTATTTTAAACTCCGGCCTGCCAATGGCAGCTAAAAGACAATCAAAGCAGAAGATCTTAACGACGGCTCGGTATCTTTTTGTCATTAAAATAAAGGTTGCGAAAGATACCGACTGTCGAAGTAAGGGGAGAATTTGTCCGATCTGACATGAGGGAACTCCACCAGATCGGAGGTGACGCCCCGCATGGGTTCAGACAGGATGTCGGCGCTGTAATAGGCCTTCAGGTTTTTTAACTCGGCAGTCAGGTCGCATTCAGTTTCCGTCGTCCTGATACAGTTTGGCGTACGTTGTCTGTCCTGGCTGGGCCTGCAGTCATTCACGCAGACATTTAGGTCGTGAAGAAAACGTTTGGAAATAATAAATTATATTACGTGAATGAAAAGTGGCGGGTCGGTGCCTGTCGTAACAAGTCATGGGTGTGGAACTATGCAAGAGTTGCCAAATCTGCATCATGTGCGACATTGATAAAGAGCTTTTCGTTCATATAGGTTTTTTTAACAGATTAAATGTTAATAAATGAGCATCTAAACCCTCTAAAACTGTAATCAAATCAAGTTTAATTAACCTGCAGGGATGCATGCAATGCCGAATAAACCACTAATGGAAATAGGGGGAAATTTGGTGTATGAATTCATAGAAAAGTTCAAAACAACAACCAAAATACATACACTTTTATTGCCTATAGACTATCACCTTTATCGGTGTATGGCCCTTTTCAGATTACACAGTGAGAAACTTTTTGATATAATCAGTTAATTACGACTTAATTGGTCAGGAATCAATATGATCTAAGTAATATTAGATAACGGCCAAGTCAAACTAAGTCTTTTCACTGTTACAGTAAAGCACACGCTATATAAACCTGCAAGGAGGAACTGTAACAGATTCAGACCATCTTTTATAGTGTTACAATAAACTTTTGAACCTGAACTGAACCTGGATGGGTGTATTTACTAATTCTAGCACATTTTTCATAACTTTGATACTGCATTCAAGACAATCTAGGTACTCATATACAACTCTACTACTAACTGTATTATAATATTTAAAAAATGGCAACTTACTCTGAAAATTCAACAGTGTAGGAATAATTCATTGGCTTTGGGCTCCACGTTAATATGGATTTAAAGTTGATAGAGGACCAGCTTACGTTCTGCGCTTTTGGAAAGTTGTCTGT
Source organism: Puntigrus tetrazona (assembly GCF_018831695.1). Classification (NCBI taxonomy): domain Eukaryota; kingdom Metazoa; phylum Chordata; class Actinopteri; order Cypriniformes; family Cyprinidae; genus Puntigrus; species Puntigrus tetrazona. The sequence goes on along the minus strand of NC_056722.1, from coordinate 1,057,002 downwards.
GACACAGAAAGGCAAAATGATCGATACGTTATGAAAACGATACAAACAACACGCATTCAAGCGTTACCTCGCAGGTACGTGACTCACCTGAGGCGCAGGTCCTCGCGCAACATAAAACCAGGACCACGGCGAGCACGCCAAATCTCACTTGCTTGTAACTTTCCATATTGTCCCAAGGCGAAGATGCTAATCCAATTACAGTAGGAAGATCAAGCAAAACTCCTTTCGTCAGGTAGGATAAAAAAAATGAAGGTGAAACCTCGTCCCAAGCGGCTTATGAAGTCCTGCTTTTTATTTGTCGGAGCGAAACCCAACAGATTCCAGTAGCGACTCTGACGAAGCCCCGCCCTCCGGGACAAGTGGGTCCGTCTACTTATGCATATTACCATTTATGGATTTCCTCACTCATACCAGTTGATTATACGCAATGACTTCAGTATTCACAGAATTCAAGTTTCAAGAAAGGAATATGTTATTATATAATTGCACAATAATATTTATAAATGTATAAAATAATTAAGAAATCAATAAAAATATTTTTTTTATAATGACTGGGAAATTGGGCTAGATGCCTCACTTTATTCTTCAGTTATTTTATTTCATTTTATTATTTTATTTTGTTGGAAAAGGACTATTTCTATCTGCTGTAGACCCGTTTTAAATACTGGATAAAATAAAATAAAATAAAATAGATAGAATATTTCCAACATGTTATATAAAACCATCATATTATGCCAGAAAAATATAATTATATTAAAAAAGTCTCAAAAATGTAAAACGTGCAAATTCTCCCTAGCAGATAAAAGCAGCCTTTCTAATGCAAGCTTTTGATTATATCCAGGTCACGAAAGAAAGCAATCATTTAGGTCAGATTCTGTGAGATTCATTAAAAATCGGTTTTGAGACCGTTGCATTTGGATAGAGATATTTGAGATGTGTAATATATACAAATTAGTGCTGTCGAATGATTAATGGTGATTTAAGCATTATTTGAAAGCATGAGACACAAAACTCAATGCTGGTGTATAATCTCTCCGTGCATTATGTCACATAAAAAGGCTTTCAACTGCTTATAGGCATAAACTGCCGATGACAACCACGACAGCACTAGAAATGAGACCGTTTGTATTTTGGGAGGTATGACTCGAGTTCTGTCCCAGTTTCAGGCGGTATGTGACGCTGGCACCTCGAGAGCGTTGAATGCCAGCAGGGGTCTTTGCCCATTCAGATCCTTATGCAAATGAGCAGCTGGTACCTCACTCGCGCCCGTGGCTTTGCATGTTAAAACGCTTACAGGACTCAGAGCTTCCTGTGAAACTCACCCAAAACCGCTAAGAAATGAGAACTCACTAGTTTTCTTGTAAGAGTCAACACTGCGGTCGAGAACCTCTTCTTGAGAACCCCAAACGTGGATATGTAATTCCCAAACTTTGTCTTAAATAAAAGCTGTTTGAAAGATGATTTATCAAAGATGTTTTTGTTAGGGGGTTTCTTACCAAACTAATAAAAGGCCCCTCTTCCTTCAGTATAAGCCCAGCTAACAGGAAACATTCTCTGGACTTCAGCTAACGTTCTGGGAAGGTTAAGTTACTGTATAAACAAACGTTCTTCAGGCAACGTTAATAGAATGTTCAATCAATGTTATCCGGTCTTTAAAGGAATAGTTCACAAAAAAAAAGGTGATCACTGATGCATATATGAATATGATTCATTTTTGGTTAAACTATTTCTTTAAATAATGTTATTATAGAACCAAACATATTTTTTAGACAATGTAATATTCCCAAAATGTCTGCAAAATGCTAAAATGAAATTTCGTGTTTATTTTTTGAACTTTGAACTTTCAGAGAACACGTGGAAATACAGTTTTTATGGAAATGAGAGCACAAACAGTGATGATATTTAGGGTTATCATAGGTTTATTCAAAGCATACTTCATTAATAATACTACATTTTTACAGGCATTAGTTGATTTATTTATTAACAGAAAATCAGACCATTTAAACACAAATATCGAGAGATAAATCTAATGAGTCATGATGCAACCCAGTGGCTATATTTGACCAGAAGTTCATGGTTAGTTGAAATTCTAGAATGTGAATATATGACCATGTGATTCCTTATTATGCTTATGAAGTCATAATCCATTTTTTCTACAGTAGAACTGATCCACTGCGGTGTCTCCTCCCCCTCCAGGGTTTTTCCTGACCTCTCTTATTACCCAGATCATCTCAAGTGCTTCTGCATAAACCTGTGAGAGGATGTGAGGTCAGAAACAATGCTCAGTCTATGGTTTGGCTGAACTCACATGCACTCTGTAAAACCCCACATGCTGCTTAAAAAAACAACCACACCTTTTACACTGTAATAAAAATGATAGGTTTAGGAAAACATTCATAAAAATGAATACACCAAATAACCGCTTTTGTTCGACCTTTCCAGCGATTACAGGAAGTGACATACTAACCTTTGTGTGACTGTTTCTTTTTGTATTTTGCTGCATAAAACAGAGCAATTATTTATTCATTTTTAAATATAATATGCCCTTTTTTCAAATAATTCACAAAAACCTATAACCTTTCACTAAAATAAAACTACAAAAATCTTATCAAATATCCTAATATTTATTCCTGTGCAACAGCAAGCCATTTTAGGCAAATGTATATTTGGGGAAAACATTTACTGAGACTTTGCCCCTTTTCAATCATTTTTCTTTAATGACATTTTAGGTTTTTGGGAAAAATCAACAATGATTAACAATACAAATTTCCTTTGTTTATATTTTCCAGTGGTGACAATAATACTACTGTAATTTAATATTTAGTATCAGTTGATATCAATAAATTAAAATGCTTTTATATATATATATATATATATATATATATATATATATATATATATATATATATATATATATATATACAATTTTTATTTTTGGGCATTTTGGGCAATTATTCCTTTCACAAAAGTCACAATAAAAAGGAATTGGGTCATTTTTTCATGTTTCAGAACGTTCCTGTATTTTCTTGGCATGTTTAGCTGTGCAAATTGGAAACAACATCCTAATTTAAGGATCAATAAATAATGCTTCAGTGGAAAGTTCCCTGGACCGATGACAGATCTGTTATTATATTCAGAACGCCAGGACAAAGTTTCTTTTGTCCTGGCTTGTTTCTTCAACCTTTCCTCAGGTTCACATTCAAACTTGATCATATGCATATGCTTTACACATTTTACGAAAAAAAAAAAATCCTTCACAACATAAAGAGAATTTTTTTTCTCTCTTTCTCATATCTTAGATTAATTTCCCGGCTCATAATCCAGGTAAACAGACTCCCGTGGCCCGATGAGGTCAAGTCATGGAATCTGGTTCATATTTTCTTGACAGAAAAAAAAGCTGTGAGTTTAACCCGTCTGTTTTGACAGACAATGGTCTCCAGGCTATTGCTGGTTACACTAAGACACTTTTTTCTGAGTCACACCTCCTGAAACTTTATTATCAACCTTTGACAGGTTTTTTACTGTAACAAGTAGCAAAAAAAAAACCCTGATAACCTTAAATAATTCCATATTGACAATACTGTGCACTTCCAGAAACTATTCTACATCCGCTGAAGGTTCACACGGCATGCCCTGTATAATTGCTTACGCCATTATAGCAGGTCTGGAAGCCACTTCCTGTTTAACTCCGGGCCTCATCTGTCAGCTCTTTCTGGAGTCTGGAGCTCCGGTGGCAAAGGACAAGAGCCGCATTTTTCTCACAATTATGTTCATTATTGGGATCGGCGCACATTTGGACAGACGTTACTCACTCGTTTCAGAGTCAAACAGCGGACAGCGGCAGCTCTGGGTTTGTGTTCTTATCTTGAGGTTGCGGACAGATTTTAGATAAGAAGTCAACAGTAGATTTACATTCTTTTGCACTAGATGAAGGTGCTCCAAATCCTAATCAAGGGTAGGATACATTCCAAACACTCGGTAGTGCCCTGCAAAGTGACATCTTAAAGTGACCATTTTTTTAAAGAGACATAAATGCATATATTATATATTCGGAGTCTGAACCAGAGAACACCCAGTACCTAATCACCGGGATTCCCATGTTTACCCCTCTTTCCCCAGATACTCGCCACTTACTTTGGACATTCGCACAGCCACTTTACATTTTACATTCTACACTTTACTTTATTTTTTATACTTTGCACACTTCTTTTTTATACATATTTTATACATATTTTTTTATATTTTATATTTGTATATGTTTAATTCTGTTTTCTATTTTGATGCTGGACGGTTGTAAAGAACATTTCACTGCATGTCGTACCATGTATGTATGTGTATGTGACAAATAAAATTTGAATTTGAATTTATATTAGTAAATCGAATTTGTGTAATGAAATTGTAATTTAATTTATACAAATTTATATTGCATTTAATTTATATAAATAAATGTCATTTGTGTATATATATATATATATATATATATATATATATATATATATATATATATATATATATATATATATATATATATATCTCCAGGAAACCTGTGTGTGTGTGTGTGTATAACGTCTGTATAATATAATATATTTGCTCTTATAATATTATACATACATAAACATATATATTTGTGTGGGATAAAGAGAGAGAGAGAGAGAGAGAGAGAGAGAGAGAGAGAGAGAGAGAGAGAGAGAGCAGACACATATATATGCACACATATATATCCATCTCATTAAACGAAAATGTCATTGAAAAGTTAATCTATTTCAATAATTTAACTCAAACTGTGAAACTCATGTATTAAATAAATTCAATGCACACAGACTAAAGTAGTTTAAGTCTTCTGTTTTTTTAATTGTGATGGTTTTGGCTTACAAAAAAAACACCAATTTGTGATCTCAATAAATTAGAATATGGTGACATGCCAGTCAGCTAATCAACTCAAAACGCCTGCAAAGGTTTCCTGAGCCTTCAAAATGGTCTCTCAGTTTGGTTCACTAGGATACAAAATCACGGGGAAGACTTCTGATCTGACAGTCATCCAGAAGACAATTATTGACGCCCTTCACAGGGAGAGTAAGCCAACATTCATTGCCCAGTGGCCCAGTTTTCCCTTATTAAACTCATTTTCTGCTTAGTTAGTAGTTAGTTAGTATGTAATTATTGATTATTACGTTTGCATAAGGGATCTGAAATATGGTTATGCGGAATACTGCTAGTATTGCTGAGTATTGCATGCTATAAGCTACTTAATAGGACCTAATGGTTCTGAAACAGAAAAACAATGTTCTTTGCGAGTTCAAACGGGTACAGTAGGAAAGAATTCAGGAAACAAAATAAAAGTTGAGGAAACAAACTGATTGCAATTAGACAAAAAACAACAATCTGATGAAATTTAGTTTAAAAGGCCAACGGTTGTAAAAAGGGAATGGCAGTAGATCGCTATTTAATAACAGCTTGGTTTATTCTGAATAGGCACAAGCTCGCATACAAACGTTTTAAACAGCACATTAGCTCTTTTTAGATAGCTGACGAAACTTATCAAACTTACATTCCCGGGTGAAAAGGCATGCGAGGGAAATAAACTTGATATCTCACAAAAGCAAGAATGCGGTCCCGCCATTATCTTTCTTGGCAGGCTGGCATGATCTTACTGGCATGTTCTTGAAATCAGAACAAAACCAACATTCGCAGGAGTGATATTTAGTTTCATTTGAACCTGTGCCCTGTTCTTACTGTAACGTAATGGTATTTGCTTATTCATTCGTCTATTCATTGCATCACATTGCAAAAGCTCAGGTGGAAACTGTGGACTATCCCTTGCATGGGACAACATGCAACTTTTCAAAACTTATTATTAGCTATTAATAAAAGCTTAAGAACGAAACATGCAATAGCCAGAAGCAGCCAGTTTTGCTTCATCATCTTAATCATCATCAGCAACAAAATCTTCTTCTGTTACTATCGGTCCAGACGCATTGCATTTTCCCACACCACATTAACTCTTTTGTTTGTTGGTTGAACGTTTTAAGGTTATTATTCTGTACTCCATTCTTCAAGTGGATTCTGTAACAAAACAGGCACCCCTTTGAGAGTCCCTTCAGAAAAATAACATCTGGATCGACCGCATTCTCTTACATGTGGCTAGACTCGAGGCAGAATGGATTTGTACGCTCAGAGGACTTTGGTTTATGAGCAAAGGCAATAACGTGCTGCCATTAAAAATGGTGGTAAACAAAGCAAAAAAAAAAATTTAATTTGTAAAAAAAAAACATTTTGCATTGCTTTTTAGCATCCACATATTTAAATAATATTATTATTCAATTATAAAAATATTTTAATAATATATTTTTTTTTTTTAAATTTAAAAGCAAATTAAAATCTTTATATATTTATAAATGTAACCAGACTGAACTACAATGCAAAAACATCTTTTCAAAGTTGTAAATAAATCAATTATCGGAGTGTATGTTTAGTAGAATTTCATCTTTCTGTTCAAATTTTTAACTCCCTACTTTAATTTTGAATTTGAGTGAAAATTGTAAACCCTGCCCCATTTATTTCAGTGGAATCTTTTCTCTGTCTCTAATTGCCAAAGGCGAAAACACCAAAAACAACAAAACAACACGATGAACATCTGCTAGCTGAGCGGAATGCAGAGCTGCTTCTTTGGCTCTGAGTTACTGATACGTCAAAATCAAATCAAATTCAAATTTTATTTGTCACATACACATACATACATGGTACGACATGCAGTGAAATGTTTTTATAACCGTCCAGCATCAAAATAGAAACAGAAAACAGAATTTAAATATATATAAATATAAAATATATGTATAAAAATGTATAAAAAGTGTGCAAAGTTTAAGAAATAAAAAAAGTGTAAATAAGTGTAGAATATAAAAATATAAAGTGTAAATGTAAAGTGTCTGTGCGAATGTCCAGTGCAAAGTGGTCCGCCTCTCGCGATCATGTGACTGTTCTCGAGCCAATGAGCAACATGAATTTGCTGTTATTTGTTTACCTTTCTTCCCTCATCAAGCAGGCATCCTGGAGAGATGTTAAAACTCCAGATTTCAGACGTCACCCTAGGATGCCAGTGACAAAGAAAGCTTTACAGAGAGTAAAAGAGAAAAAACATAGCTCCGTGAACATGTGCTTTCTTACGGTTTTACAACCGCATGGTGATCAGGACTGATGGTCAGTCGTTTGAGGAAACTGGTCAAAATGACTGACTATGCAGACTTCGTCGCACTGAATGACAAAGCTTTCCAGTAGTGCCATGAGTCAGAGACAGACACTCAAAACAAACAAATGCCTAAAAAAGGGAAAAAGACAAATCACTCGTCTAAATATGATACATTTATAGTCACACAAGCTATACAAAAATGCAAAGAGGAATGCAGTGCGTCTGCTTGAAGACACAAAATAGAAACAGGGTTATTATAACTAAAATTATAACCACGAAATAAAACTTTTTCAATACTTGAATTAAAATAAACTTTAATGGAAATAATATTAAAATGTTTTATTTGAGCTAGTTGCCAAAATAATGTCTCATTTTAATTTAGTTTAAAATAACTAAAACAAGGCAAAATTATTACAAACTACATGGAACATACATGAGAATATATCAAATGTAAAATAGACAAAAAACACACAAAAAATGACTGAAATTAATGAAAATGGAAAACATACTGATTCTAAATATTAGTAAAAACTTATATAAACTTATATATAACTTATATATATATCAGTGATACTAACATAATATTGAATAGAAGATAAACAGTCATTATCATGAACAAATTTATATTTGAAGAGAGTCACAAGAATATTTACTTGGAAAACAAATTCACACCCTTTGTCTCTCCCTCTTGACTTGGACTCTTATCTCATGACTTGGGAATAGTTTGACTAAAAACAATTCATCCCCATGTCTTATTAATTAGTATTAACGCTTTTTACATTTTTTGTATTGCATGTTAGCAATACACATGTGCATATAAATTTCCACGTAACGCATTTCCAACTTCACCACATTTTAAAAACGATTCGAAAGGCCCTCAAACTCCATCAAAAAATATGTATTTATCTCTTAATATATTAGTTATAATTTCCATCAATATATTGGTTAGCCTTTCAGCCTATATATTCGGTGCATATATACTTCTGTGCCGTTTCGCTGGAAGAATACATATATTTATTAACGTATATTTAATGTCTTTTTTTAGCTCGATCTTCTCAGGATATAAATGCAGTATTGATATTTTAAAAAATGCATGTAAAACTATGAAAAAGTTTCCAAACCATGCTGTAGCTTTGGTAAACAGATTGATCGGTTCAATTCATGAACAAACGATTCAGTTTTGCGAGCAGGCTCAACCGCTTCACTGACAATATTTGCCATTAGGGAATTAATAATTCAAGAAATACTACTCCCTGGGCCTGCGAGCTAAACCAGAGGTCACAGTAAGAGGACGAGAGATTTTTTTTATTTATTTAATTTTTGGGTGGGTTGTTCCTCAAACATATCAAACAGTGAACATTGCGTCCAAAGCAAATGCGAAATAAATTCTTTTACGGTGACTCTGCATGATACAGTAGACTAGAACGGCTAATGTCACAATCAGTTCTCTCAGCACACGTCGCAGCTTGCTGAACGCGCCTGTCCGGGAAAGAGTCGTTCTTATTTACGCATTGCAGATGTCAGAAAGCATGCAGGTATGGCTGTGTCTGTAGGAGGTGTTTAGCAGATTCAACTGATTCAGACCGCTATACTAAAAGACACCAGACCTAACATGTAGCTTATCAGATCCTAAATAATGCGGGGCTTCCTATATTTACTTTTCTCCCTGGATGATGAATGCATCTGAGCTGTTCAGCACCCTGCACGCTGCATTGCAATCTAATGTGCATGCAATTACTTGTGTGGGAACAGAAGGACTTGTTGCGTAGATAATAATCTCCACGTCTGATCTCACCGAGCTTTGGTTAAAGGCACAGTGGTAGCAGTTCGTAACTTGTTCTGTGGGGGTAAAACCGAAAGCTTTCTGATTACCATCTGTGAGATTTAGCAGTTCTTATTAAATGAATGTTCTCATAAATTAAAGATTTACTCTTTACCCTCAGGACATCTAAGATGCAGATGAGTTTTTTCTTCACGTGAACAAATTTGGAGAATGCAGTATAACTTCTCTTGCTCACCAGCGGATCCTCTGCAGTGAATGGGTGCCGTCAGAATAAGAGTCCAAACTGCTGATAAAAGCATCACAATAATCCACATGATTTTTCATTGCGTCAATCAATACACTTTGAAGTGAGAAGCTGTGTGTTTGTCATTAACAGAAAACATTTTAAATTTGCTTCCAGACAAAATATGAGTCCTTAATTCATAGTCCGAAATTCATTATTAATTCACAATAACACATTTGCTCAGAACTGTTTTGGACTGATTTGACTTTTAAACTGTTTTTGATCTGCATATTTCTCTCCCGATTCAGACAAGATGACTTTCACTGGAGAAAGCAATATTATGAATAGAGGACTGATATTTTAGCTGGAAGTTAAAAATATCTTAATGAAATTCTTCAATACAAACATGCAACAATTAATTTCACAGTGTGTTAACTGATGTACTGGAGTGGTGTTTTTATCAGCTGTTTGGACTCTCAGTCTGACGGCACCCATTCACTGAAAAGGATCTATTGGTGAGCAAGTGATGTCATGCTACATTTCTCCAAATCTGTTTTGATAAAAAAAAAAAAAAAAAATCATTTGCACCTTGAATATTATGAGGGCAAGTGAGTTAAGTGAGCGCATATTAATTTTAAGTGAACTATTCCTTTTTCCCTTCAAACAGTCATTAATTACTTAAATGGGCAGAGATCTAAGGACTTCAAAGATCATGTAGTGTATGAGCCTCGTTGTTTAAGTCTAGAATGGCAATAAATCAAAGCTTTTTTATGGGTTCAGAGTTGCCTCCTTGATGTTACCGCCCTCGTTTTTGTCCCAAATACTTTGTAAGAATTTACAAGGTGACAAAGTTAACTCTCTGACCCGTAACACGCTGATCTCTAGAAGGTTTCAGGATGTATCGTGTTCACTTCCTAGAGATGAATAAACATGGAGTAACTCCTGAAACTCCAGGCATACAGAGTAAGCAGGTCTGGGATACAAACCTCTGACTCAAGTGGTCCTCTGAGTCTCTTATTTTCTAAGTGGAAGCAGACGCCTTCCAGCATGTGTCTCATGGCTTGCTGCCAGGATGTTATACAACTACTGAGAAGATGCGATCTTTTTCTATCTTTGCGAGATCTTAATTGAAGGGGCAGTCTGGAAATGTCAATATTTTAAAATGATTTATATACACAAAAATCATTGCACATCCTACACTCTCAGAAATAAAGGTACAGAAGCTGTCACCGGGGCGGTACCTTTTCAAAAGGTACATGTTTGTACCTAAAGGCTCCATTTTGGTAGCTTAAAGACACATATTAGTACTGAAAGTGTACATATTTGAACATAATAGGTACAAAAGTGTACCTTCTGAAAAGATACCTCCCCAGTGACAGCTTTTGTATACCTTTATTTCTGACAGTGTAACTTTCAAAGCGAGAAAACATTATTAACATTATTATTATTATTTGCCAGTAAAAAGTGGTAAGTAAAAAGTGTGCATTTAAACAAAGAGAGAGGATTACAGATGCAGAAAAAAACTATAACTTTGAGTCATTTAATCTATCAAATAATGACATTTATTTATTTGTATATGATGTAACATTTTATATATATATATATATATATATATATATATATATATATATATATATATATATATATATATATATATATATATATTTTTTTTTTTTTTTTTTGTAAACTGTAGAAATACAGACATGTTAACACATATGTTAATAAATCAAAAAATAAAGCAGTTTATTAATAAATGTATATTGATTTACACCCTTAAATAACTAAATATATATATTGAAAGGTATCAGTGTATTGACAGTCCTTGGTTTCAGATGAAATAAAATAAGTGGTATCTCCCATGTCTGTTCACTGTGTTTCAATCTCACAGTCGTATAGCTAATAATAAAACACACTTTACAATAAATTCAGTTTGCCCTTACATGGGCTTGTTATTTTTAGTCCGGCCATTTGTAAAAACACTAAACTTACTGTTATGGAAAACATATGAATATATGTTCACATAAGAAGCACCCGATACAGACCTAAACACTTTTTCACTGAACATGTATTAGAGAAAGTGATGGCTCTTTCTGAAACAATAGCTCTTGAAGTTGTTGTGGATGTAGTTTGTGGATTACGTCGTTATTGTTGCCCCATTAGGCATCTGACTTCCTCTAATTGTTATTATGGAAATGACATTCCCTGTTGTCTGAGTCTGATATGTCATGTTCCATGGTTAAACAAGCTCCTTTTCTTATCTTCTCATGACTTATGGGAAATTGTGATTTTGACAGGCCTAGCAATTTGGCAACACGCTTAGGCTGCAACGATTATACTATATCTGTTATTTCAATATCTGTATCTGTTATATCTATATCTATATTTCAGACTTAATTATAATCAGTTTGGTTGTACAAGTCATTTCAACTTGAATGAAAAAACGTTACATAACAATTACATTAAAAAACATCTCTAAAACACAAAATAGATGAGATTGCTCATCTTATTTTGATGAATTCATGTTTAGCTATGTGCAACTGACTAATTCAAAGAGAAAAATAGTTTGAACATGCAAAAGGAGCATGTTTCACCGGCTAATTACAGGAACCCAAACTGGTGTTACCTCATTTAAAATGCATTTTATATTATCTATGCCCACAGGGAACTATGTGCACATTAAAATAAGTCTAGACTCATTTTGACAGCTATGATGTGTTTTGGCCTGTTTTTAGACAATTCATTTTGGACTGTTTGTTAAATCTGAGAACGCTTTCCCCTTTATTTTATTTGGCTTCTGTGAAAGTTTATCTTCGATAAGTTCAATAATAGAGATTATCACAAGCATTTAATCATCACTTCTTGCCTATTACAAAATTGGCAATAAATCAGTCTAACAAAGCTTTGCATAATTCGTCTGTTCAATATATTCATCTGTTTTCTCATCTGGGAAAACAAAAAATGTTTGACGGTGACCTTCACAGCAGAGGTTCAGCTCTCTCCCGGGGTGAACGGCGCTCAGTGAGTAATGAACAGCTGTGGTGGTTCCTCTCGCAAGCCTTTAAAAATAGTGACCGGTTAATTACGGATCTTAGACATTTTGTATTCGAAGGACATCAGAATACACAGATACAGAAGGCTGCCTGTGCCGTTGTGAGCGAGCACAAAACACGTCAGTCTGAAATCATTAAACCAACATTTTAATAGTCTTTGTCATCAGAAGAGTATGTGTCTGGTTTGCTTATTAAATGGCGAGAGCAACTCTAGTGGAAAATCCTCTGAGAGAGCGAGCAATGTCGGGGCTCGGCGGGGCCTCAAAGGGGCCAAATCCCACCACTTCAGTTGTGAATTCCTCATGGAACTCGAATTGTCGCCTGCTTTTCAGACCGTGTTTCAGATTACTGACTCAAATACGCTCTCAGGCTTAATGATCAGATATGAAAGACAGGGCTGTACGAGGTCCCTAAATGGAGATTGTTAGGGGGATTCGGGGGCATACCATCCTGAGAACAATTTTATTTTCCTGACTTACACGTGTGCATTTTAAAATGTGTTAAGACTCATAAATTGGATAATAATATAGGTTTAAAACCATATTAGTGGGCAGCAGTAATTTTTCAAAATAACGGATTCTTAAACATGAGAATCAGATTAAATGATGCTATGAATGATCCACTCTGCTAACCTGAAATAGAGAAGATATATTTTATGTTTATGAATTTAAACTCATTTTATCATTTTCCTGGTAGCCTTCAGTAAAAATCAAGTGTCTAAAATTATAAAAAATTTATATAATTTTTTATATATTTTTCTTAATTCACGCTTATAGAAATCAGTCTTTTCCAATATGTTTAAACTGAATTTGACATTTTATTGGGTTTTTTAATGTTCATAATCTTTTCAGTCGAAATCTTATATTTAATCAGTGAATAATAGGACCTTTTTACTAAACCTCCAGTGGCAGCCAATCAATGGTAATAAGTGAGTCATTACGATTGAACTGAGTCATTCAAACAGTTCATTCGCTCAGGAGCGACACATCCTCATGTTGCACAGAGACGCAAAACCCTGCAGTGGCTGTGTTTGGAATTATTTAAAATGTGAAATAGAGCAAAAACAGGCAATATTTGTAACATAAGTTTGTTAATTAGCTTTTCGTTTATTGAGCTGTTGTAAAAAATGAATATTATATTTATAATCGAGGTAACTTTTTTTTGGCTCGTTCGTGTGAACTGCTTTAGATTACCTTTCCCCCTGTCAATCTAGCATCAATCAAAACCAGAACTGTCACAATTTTGTAAATTTATTAAAAATAAAAAGCTGAAATAAGTACATGGCATAAGTATTCATACCCTTAACTAAAGGGCACATGTTCAGGTTTCTCCAGGAATATTTGATTGGGTTCAATCCAAGGCTGGGTGTTGCTTCTTCTCTGACGAGTCCCTCAGTCCCTGCCGCTGAAAAACAGCTCCACAGCATGAGGCCGTTACCAGAACACTTTATTTTTGGGATGGTACTCTGCAGGTTGTGAGAAGAGCTGGTTTCTTTCAAACGTGATGCAAAGAATCTTGTTTCTCAGAGTCCGAAGGTCCTTTAGGTACTTTTTATTACACACTGCCATAAAGCCAAAATTGATGAAGTGTTGCAGGGATGTTTGTCCTTCTGTAGATTTCTTCCATCTCCACATATTTTTTCCTCCTTAATCCATACTTTCAGTTTCTGAAACATTAAATATCATGTCGTGCTTTACATATGAAACAGTTTTGAAGTGTTAGCCCAATATTGCGTCGCTCAAAACTATTTGTTTACAGTTAAAGGCTAAAAATAGTAATGGAACTATATTGGAAATGAAAATATGAATTTGGAGTGATTATTCTGGGTGGCCAGCATTGATAATTCCCCTCACATCTGGGAGATCATTGAAAACAGCGTGCAGCGGTAAACCAGCTATCCACGCATCAGAAGTTCACATAATTTCTGCAGTCCCTCAGTCTCTAGAGCTCATGTCTAAATCACTTCTGTCCGGCGCTCAGCTTTTTCTCACAGTACTTCAGACACTGGTCCTCGAAATCTGTTCAGTTTCCTGTGAAGGAGGATCTGAGTCCCTCTTTTCAGCCAAATTCTGTCTGGGGCCTCAAGGGAAACGTGTTCAGGGAAATGAACCGGCCTTGTTCAGTTTCACAATGGATTAGATAAGGAAGAGTGACTTAAATAACATCTTTGAATGGCAGGTAAGCTTTGGGAGCTGACATCACGAACCCCGAAAGTATTTGAGGAGCGACATCTTTGTCAGACGTGGACATAGATGGAGGCCTGACAGGCTCAGTGCGTTCCAGAAGCTTCTTCATCATGGTTCATGTCATCAGTTGTCCACTCAGAGCTGCTGACAGGGCATGACATCAAGGACTATAATGAGAAACCAAGAGGAGTCACTGCTTGCTCATTTTTTGTTGGATGGTAGTGCTGGAGTATGTTAATGTGTAGGAGTGACACTTAAGAGTATCAACATTACTCCTCTGTGTGTCACTAAGTTCATATGGAGGTGTTTTTCTCACAGTCCTTTGCTTATATTTTAAGTTTTGATTCACAATCATGAGTTCATTCAGCTGAGCTGAGCCCGGGGAAATACACTAAGTGAAATTTTTAAACAGATTTTTTAATTCATGTGAATATTATTCTTGTATCAACACAGAGTGACCACTTCATGAAAGTAACCGCTTTGAGAATAAAACAAACGATTCTTACGAAGCAGTTCATTGTAGAAATTCAATGTAGCGCGAAAACAATTAAAAAAATATTACTCTTAAATGTCGATTGCTTCTTTTTGGTACTTTTTTGAGCTGCATGTTTTAATGCATCAAAAACGTACGATCTTGAAAAAACAGCACATGCTGGTTAGGTATGTTTTAAAGCTGGCATGCTGGTCTAAGCTGGTTTATGCTGGTCCTTTAATGGTTTTTGCTGGTCCTTTGCCAGCACATGAACAGCATAAACCAGCAAAAGTATGAATAAAAATATGCAACCTGATTCACATTCTAAATATTATTTTAATTAATTAAAAGACAAGTTTGGTTTAACCAGCATGAAAGACTGTCTTCCAGAGAGAGAAGGATTTTCATTAATTTGTTTCCCATGAATTTTTAGTTTATTAAAAGAGTTGAGAATAAAAGACAACAGTAATTGTTAAAAAAAAATTTACCCTTATTTTGTTGTTCAAAATTCATCAAACCAGTTTTCAAAGCCCTTCTGCAATTATTTGAATCACTAGTGGGTGACCTTCTCACCCCACATTAGTTAAAGCACAACTAAATGCCTTAAAAGGATTTATGACAGAAGCGAGCGCGATACCTCTCCTTTATCAGCGTGATACATCAGTCACCCCTGTCTCAGCAGACAGGTGTGTCAACCTGAAAGTTGCTCCATTCGGCCCGCTAGTCAAAGCAACAGGAACAAAGCCGAAACAAACAAGCAGGGAAGTTACAGAAATCTTTTCCAGGGAATGTTTGACTCACTATGTAGGCTAACTAATCATATTAAAGCTTGTTCGTGGTTACACATGCGCAAAACTTGTCAAATGCGCTTTGCTTAGTAAAGTGGGTCAATAACAGCATTAAGGCACCTGATCCTCTCTTTTCACTGCTAAAACTGCAGATTATTTACCGTCACTGCTTTTTTCTCCCCGAGGGCTGGATACACCCTGGTGTTTTTTGCCAGATCCACGTACAACAGGAGCTTTGTGCAAACAGAATGTCAACCCTGCAACAGGACTCTTGTCTTAATCCAAACAAGTTTAATGTTTGATCTGCCTGTCTCATATTCATATTAGAGTCTTGAATTAAAGTTGGAAAGTTAAACAACTACTAATTACGAATCACACATACCAGGTCTTTGTTATTAAAATATGTTCATTTAATATTTTCTTTTAAAGAATAGTCCAGGGCTATTTGTTGTATTATTAAAACTAGTGAATGTTTTATAGATGGGGGTTATTCTTCAAGTCAGGTTTGTATTCACATACTGTACTTTGGCTTTAAATAAGTTTTTTAACACTTTTGGCATCAGGGAAAAAAATGTTTCACTCTATTATTTCACTATATTCAATATATTCTATCTATCTATCTATCTATCTATCTATCTATCTATCTATCTATCTATCTATCTATCTATCTATCTATCTCTAGTTCACAAAACACTAATTTATACAGTGTGGTATAGGTTGTTTAATAGCTTTTCAGAGAAGTTGTTAAGAGCAAAACAAACAGTTTATGAAGCAACAAACAAAACTACAGAACATATTAAACCAAAGAAATAAAAAAAATACTGCATGAAACTATGTGACAGTTTGTTCTGTTTTTAAAGTGACATTTATATCCATAAATTTTGGTTAACTTTCAGTTAAAATCTACTTTTGCTGAATCTAAATGCACTCCAACATGGCTTTATTATCATTATAAATCATAACTGACTACTTTACAATTAACAATGTTTAAAACTAAGAAGGCTGGTGGCCATTTATTACTTAGAAATGCTAAAAAATTTATAAATAAATGCTATGGAAGTCAGTGGGGACCATGAACTGCTTGGTTTCCTACATTCTTTAAAACATCTTCTTCAGTGTTCAGCAGAACTTCTGTTCCAGAACAGCTTTGGGGATTAATAAAAAATGAAATATTTTTTCGTTTTAGGTGAGCTATCCCTTTATTAGTCAAACATGCTATTGCTGTGCTGCTGGAGGGAAGGAAGAGGCGCTCACTGAGGAATGACTGAATGAAATCAGTTAGACAAATGATGTCAGTAATGTCTGTGTGAAATGGTCAGCCTTCATGTCCAGCTGAACGTGAAGGAAGTTGAAAGACGTCCACAGTAATTGTCTGGAATTTGGTGCAAAGGTCAGAGTCTCTGTACACAAGCAGCTTGTAAATTTTTGTGTTATTGATGTGAGAGAATTTTTACATTGACATGGGAGTCTTGTAACAGATGTTCTCTGGTGGGTGAAATAGCGGAAGATATATATGAGATCTTTAACATCAAAGCACTGAGTGTTCACACTAATTATCATCAGACTCTATTTTTGTCCAAGGGCTTGTGTTGTGGAATTTGAACCACAATGCCCTGTGCAGTGTGTCCCCTTGTGGTACATTTAAGAATTATTGCAGACGAACATACCGTGCCTCGTGGCCCGCGATTGAACCATTTTTAAAAAGCCTATTTGGCTGAATTGCTGGGAATCTCACTGTACTCAGATAAGGAAATAGATAAACAGTCCGAGAACTGATGACTGAAGTTCCAGCCTTCATCACAACAGGGTTATTAATCAGAGCAAGACTGACTCTTTAAACATGCCAAAAACTGGGCAGTTCAATCCAAACATTTTCTTTTCGAGCCAAATATCTGCTGGCACAGTAAAGTCAGAGAGGAATGGAAAGAAAGTAAGACCCACACACACACACACACACACACACACACACACACACACATATATATATATATATATATATATATATATATATATATATATATATATATATATATATATATATATATATATATATAATTTTTATTATTATTACTAATAAAACATTTTTATATCCAAATTTAAATCCCAATATTATCATGCTTTTTGAGTGAACTAAAGAACAGCAATATATCCATTTCTGCATTTCTATTACATTATATTTATTGTTAAATAAACATACTATTATTATTTATGGATATTAGAATATTAGTATAATATTACCATTTTCTCACTCTTTCATTCAGAGTCATTCAAATCATAATATATATTAGTTACAAACAACTATCCATGTGTGCATTTATTATAATATAATATAATATAATATAATATAATATAATATGTAAATATAATAATAATAAATAAATTCTTTAAAAATATTTTTGTTTTGATTAAGAACACTTATTATTTGATTATTATTATTATTATTATTATTATTATTATTATTATTATTATTATCTCACTGTTAATTAATTAATGATTTAAATAATGACAAAAATAATGACAAAAATGGTTTAATGAATCAATTAAAAAAAGCATTGCAGATGTGAGAGTTGATTTATATCCAGGAAACTCTAATGTAATATTTCCTGGCCCTGCATGGTCCAAAAAGTATCCATCCTCTTCCTGTGAGCCACATCCCATCAAGCCAGCACAAACCATGCAAGCTTGAGCAAATGAGAGATCTTAACATCTTGAAAGCAGTTGTTGAACACAGTGTCAGATGGTAACTGACAGTGTTCTTCTGTATAAATGCAGCCACAGCTGCGGGTGGTCTGAGTGTGAGCTGATGTGAAAGGCTTTAGTGTCTCATCTGATTACAATAATGCAGCCCCAAAGAGCCATTATATTGCATAATATGAACTCTTCATGACAAACACATCAAGAAATGTTGCAATCGGAGGTGGCGGAATAGGCCGCTAGCTCAGCTGGGAGTAGTCAGACAAATATTTATAACAAATGAGCTTGCGGCAATGAGTCTAAATCATATTTAATGTCTGTCTGCCAGTTTACGAGATACTAAAGTGGGCAAGTTAAGCGTACGAGTGCATCACTTTCACCGGAGCACCACAGACAAAACAACTGAGGACCATTTCCATGAGACCACGAACATGAGAACTTCCCACAAAATGTTAAATAAATACGTTCTTCGGAAAGATCGCACTACTGTTTACATTTGGTTCTGAATTCAGGAAATGCCTTTGAAATGAACATCATGGGTTATCAGTTTGG
Source organism: Puntigrus tetrazona (assembly GCF_018831695.1). Classification (NCBI taxonomy): domain Eukaryota; kingdom Metazoa; phylum Chordata; class Actinopteri; order Cypriniformes; family Cyprinidae; genus Puntigrus; species Puntigrus tetrazona. The sequence goes on along the minus strand of NC_056722.1, from coordinate 1,038,068 downwards.
GTTTACTAGCATCAATGCTAGGCGTCGTAATTATATCTCAACTTCCTGAATGATTTTAACATTATTAAAATGTGTTGGAGCCATTTTATGTCCCAGAGTGATGTCGGAAACCATATTTGAGTAAAAAGTCTATTTGCCCAAATGTGCTTAGTTAAGGCAAGTTAAATTTGTAAATGTAAACATTGTAATAGTTACGATATTGTTTACAGTTATATTTCACTATGTAGATATTATTTATTTGTTGTGTTTCATAACTGTTTAAATTTTGCTTAAAAAAAACAAAACGATTAAAGCTCCAAGGCAATAACGTTGAAGTTACATTCTAATAAAATTGTACAAATAATAAGCGATAATCTAAATGAAAATCTAAAAGTCACGTCCTGATCAGGTTCCTAGCGGCCACTAGATGTCGCTGTTTTTAAAAAAGTGTGATAAAAAGTTTGTCCTTTATGACTTTCCGTAGCAGCTGTACGCGTACTCGCCAGTTCATTCTCAAAAATACAACGCTTCCTCCAGGTTTAGTTTATAAAGTTTAAATTCTAAACGTCCGTTTGTTTTTGGCGAGCATGAGTCTGTTAGGATTTTGAGACTCGGTTGTTAAAGTCGTTGATAGAGTCTAGTTTGGTAACTGATGGCGTTACTGTGTGTTGTGGTGAGTGGAGTGATTCTCACTGCTGTAATATTAATAACACTCTTCATTTTACGATTATTTGGGATTTTGCGACGTGGATGTGAATATAAACCAGGAAAGAAGGGCTCTGTGTCAGTCCTGGTGGTGGCAGGGTCGGGTAAGGACCAATCTCCTGAGTTTTTGTTTCCAAATGATAATTGTTGAATGTAAAGCAAACCATAACGTGATTATAATTTGCAGATGGAAATCGTCATCAACCGTAACTTTTAAAATAGATATCCTTTCGTTTCGTTCAAATGCAAACGGTTTGTTTTGCTTCAAGAGAGTAACCATATTTGTGTTCTGTTTTACATTCATTCATTCATTCATAATAATTTATCATTTAATAATTTTACTGTTCTATTTCTTTCTATAACAATTTATAGTAATCGTTTAAAACCCTTAACTCTTTATATATATATATATATATATATATATATATATATATATATATATATATATATATATATATATATATATACTTCAAGAATTTTTAATATAGTTTATTATTCATTAAAATATATTGTTATTCTTTATATAATAATAATAATAATAATCATCATCATCATTTAAACCACTTATATACATTTCATTATTTAGTTTAATTGATTAGTTATTTTAAAATATTCTTTTCTTTTTTTTTTATCATTTTAGATTGTTGTTTAACCTTGTCTAAATTTAGTTTAATGCTTTGAGAAAGGGTTTAAATCCAATTTATTTGTCAACTAGCTCTTTTTAAATGACTAGTAATTAACAAAATATTACATAAATGTATTCTATTTTAAATATTGCTAGTCGTTAATTATTATTATTACTGGCATTAAATATTTATTTTCTGTTTCACACAGGAGGACACACAACAGAAATCATCCGTCTGATGGGGAGTTTGTCTCAGTCTTACAGCCCTCGACACTATGTGATCGCAGACACCGATAAAATGAGCGAAGAGAAGATCCGAACATTTGAAGCAGAGCGGGAGAAAAGCTCTTCACCCTCTCAGGTTGATTGGTCTACTCTGAATCGATCTGTACACCCCTAAGAGGTTTCTTCACCCCCAAACGACTCATTTAAACCCTTTCCACCGTGAAACTAAACGTGGGAAGTTTTGATTTGTGCTGCGTCCTACTTTGACCAGCAGATGGCAGCAGGCCCTCTGTTTATTTCGAGCGTTTCGCATGGCTTTGGCTGTGAAGTGATGGACGGTTCAGCTGTGTGTAATGTCTTTCTGCTTATATTCCCACTAAAACCTTTGTAAAATTTCCGTTCACAGTTCACCATTCACCGGATTCCTCGCAGTCGGGAGGTGCGTCAGTCGTGGAGTTCCTCCGTGTTGAGTTCCCTCGGTGCTCTGATAACGTCCGTCCCGCTGGTCTTCAGGCTTCAGCCGGATGTGGTGGGTCCTCTCTCCTCTCGCTCATATCCTTATTAAGTATTAATTTCCTCTCATCTGCAGGACGTTTGTGTAACACCCCCCAGAAATAGCGCATTCGTAAAATATTTATGAGATTATGCCTAAGGGCAGCCCAGCTCTGCTTTGAATATGATAGAAGCGTTTAAAATGGATATTTAAATATACAGCGTGCAAACATACTTGGATGTTTTTTGTCTGAAAAATGTTAATTAGCCAAGTGTCATTTATTTTTCTAGCATTTTAATGCAGCGTTAAATACGATAAGACAGCGGTGTCATTATTTAACTCAGTTATTTTAGTTTTGTTCAGTAAGTTCATCAATTATGAAACAAGTTCAATTTAGCTCTAGGCCGCTCTACAATATTGCAATTATTCAGCTCAAGTAGCATGTTAATGTATCATGTTGTATTATTGATGTGCTATATTGTTCGTCTTTCTTTAAAGCTTTTCTGAAGTAAATCTCTGTAGCCGCATGTCCTTCAGATTAACTCTGTGGCGTCTTTTGCCCAGTCCGTGACCTTGAGAATTCAAACATCCTGCGCACTGTTTTGGAAAACATCGCTTTTTATAAATATCTCCACCCTCTATTATTTATAGTTCCGATCATCTGCAAGATCTAGTCCAAATTCTGTAGTTTTCCTTAAGGTTGAACCAGAGAAACGCAATCATAGTCAGAAAATAGGGTACAGTGTGTTCAATGCAAACTTATTGGTAGCTGAAAACATCAGCCAGAAAGTCAGTTTGAGATGGAAACGGTTCGTATTGTGTTTCTGGTTTTATTGCGAATGATTCATCAGTGCATGTTATGCCAAAGTAGCCAAATTTTAGTTTTTCGATGAATCGGCTCCATATTCGAACTGTGTTACCAAGCCTTCGTTTCCACTTTGAAATGTGTCGCATTTTAGTTGAATTGGCTTCAAGTGCTTGAGAGACCGTTACGCTGACGTTTACACTTTCAAAGACGTGTGAAATGCTGGTTGAAAACCCTAGCCAAGCTATTAAAGTGCTAGTTCACCCGAAAATGAATATGCCTCATCCTCGCGTCATTGAAAACCTATAATGGTGCGGTCAGTTCGATCCCACCTTTTGTTTTTCAACCAAACAACTAAATATTGGTAATATTCAAAAATCTGAGCCTCAGTGTGCTCCCCATATCTCTGGGACTGAATAATATCTTGATGGGAATACAAAAAGTTTATTATAGACTAAAATTTAAAATCATATAGTGATGCCTTAAATGCTACTTGAGTTATAGTCACGCAAAGTTTGGAAAAATAAATGAATGCACACAGACGGGTATGTTCAGTGTAGTGTTTTGATGGAAGGAATTATGCATAGTCTTCAGACATTCCTCTTTGAAATAAGTTTTTGTGCAAAATGTCTCATTTGGTTTTTAATCACTGAAAATGTGCACAAGTTACTCTTGTAGCACTTATATCTAAGTGTTTCTGGAACTGAATCATAGAGGGCCTTAATAATGACCCAATATCCAAAAGGCCATAAAAATATACTTCTAGAGTTATAAGCGTGCAAACTTGCCGCTCTTTCTTCTTTTTTTTTTTTTTTTTTAATGGTCACCGTTGGCACACAGCGCGTAAGAGATTGCTAAACTTTTTCTAACACACCACCAATCTGTGTAAAAATAACATAACGATGCTGCCTTCCTTCTGAAGTCCTTTCAGCCCTCTGTAATTTGGCTCTGAATCTAAGGTACCTCTACAAAATAGTGGATTACTCAGTAAATATACACAAAAGACCTTTTAATATTTTGCCTTTCATCACTATACATGAGAGTGAACCATTCAGCCACACAGGTTTAATGCTGTCAGAATGGTCATTTTTGTGCGAGTTATCCCTACTTAACACGAAAGCGGTAGTGCATGTCGCACGGCAGCACTGGGAATGTTTGAGCAGGTGATAAAGATGTTTTTTTACCTCCGGCAAATGATAAGACTATCACGTTACTGCTGGAAGACTATCTGCTGTATAAGCAAACACTCGTCCTGCTGTTTCTCTGCTTGTCTTCAGCAAGAAAACGAGAGAGGGAGAGTTTCTGGGAAAACTCTCCAAGACAGATAAAGAAGCGAGGCAGAGGGTGGGTTTAGTAAAAGAGAGAGGGATGGGCAGCGTTTAAGCCCTTTTTCAGGAATGATCTGTAATCCAGGGCCTCTTTCTCTCTCTCCTCCTCCTCCTGTGGTTGTTTAATGAAGGGTTGTGAGTGGAGCAGAAGAGGGGTCTTGTTCTCAGGATGTGGCGAGACCTGACTGGCTCCTTGGCCCAGCTGCTTGACTCCTCTCCCTGTGGGGGCGGAGCCAAGCAGCATCGGGTTTCTTTGTTGCCGTGGTGACCGGCTGAGAGGAGGCGGAGCGTGACTAAGCGGCCGGTGCTGCAGTGATCGAGCAGCAGAGCTCAAAGGTCAGGAGAAACCAGTCTGATCTCTCACGGGTGACCATGCTGTAGTATTCTGTTAATCTCCATTTAGCAACCCCTGTCCTCATGCTGACGTCATTTTCCACTTTTCCAGTCAGCTGAGTTTATTTAATGGGAAAGAGGTTTGCGGATTTGTACAAACTTGTGTCTGTCGTCATGTTAGTTTCATGGTAAAAGTTTAGATAAACTTCATCTGAAAAAGAAATGTCATATTTTGCCCATAAAACACCTCAAATCAAAAGAAAAAAAAAACACAAATTATTTTTTTAAATTATTGAAAAAAATAGTTTTTTGTAATATATTGTTGTTACTTTTTATTAGCTATAAAGTTTATAAATATTTAAAATGACCTTTTGTTTTTCTATTTGCAGTTTTTTATGTGCAGCCTTTTTGCAGCCTTTTTAGTATTTTATGTGCTTTTATCTTGTATTTCTATTTAACTTTTTAGTAGTTTTTTTTTTTTAGTAATTTTAGTACTTTATCCTAAAGTGTCACCAAGCTCATATTTCTAATATTTTAATATTAGATGTTAATCTAATTAATCATAATACATTTAATAATATAATTGATCATTTAAATAATTGCTCAGAATTATCAAAATATATTTTTTATTAAAAATATATATTAAAACTAAAAATATTAATATGATATAAAATGCTGCAATTATTATTTTTTTCCTTTTTTTGTGAGATTTATCTGTATTTTTTTTTTTATATTTAAAACACATTTTTTCATGTGTAAAATATTTTTTGTTTTAAGTTTTGTTGTTTATTTGAAATGTGAAATTACAATATAAGTACCAGGTGGCCTTTGATCCGGCATTGCACCGCGACAGCAGGATTTCCTTTTTAGTCCAGCAGACATTGTCTAAGATCTTCTTTAGGGAGTCCGGCACCCCTATTGTGTCTGCTCAGTGAGGGATCGTCCTTCGGCATGACTCAAATGTCAGCTGTTTGTTTTAACCAAACTTGAGCATGTCAGTGAGGGGCTGGGGCCCATTCGTCCACATACCAGAGCGCAATAGGGGGAAATGGGGGGTCAGGTCTCAAATCCGGAGGTGAAGAGGAGGTGGATTCAGTCCTCTTTTAGCCATAAAAGGAAATAAGTGCGTCATGGGTCCTCATGAGCTCCAGATGTGTCAGCACAAGCCAAGAGTCTCGGCCTGGTTCCGCATGCCGCGAGCAGCAGTTAATAGTGAATACTACTGTTCACTATTTACAGCTTATGTTAATACGTCAGTCTAAACTCAAATCTGTGTGACTTTAATAAACATTTGCTTTGTTGCTTTACTTCTTAGATTTGGCATGTGGCAAAAGCCTTAATTAGTTTAAAACGTACTATAGTTGCATAATAACTACAGCTTGTTTTTGTAAAGGCTAAAATCGAACTAATCTAAATTTATTTTAAATGATCTATAAAGCACTGGTATTTTATATTTTCGGCTTCTTTGCTTCAAATTATAACAAATATTTTAACGGAGAGCCGGGACTTTTGTTCACACAGCGTCATCATTTGTTATTGTTTTTTCGTCTTTCTTTGAAGATTCCTCCAATAATTAATTTCAAATCAGCAAGGAAGCTCATGATAATATATATTAAGCATTTTTATCGCAAATCACGCGCACACACACAAAATGGTATTTCTTTTAGGTTATGGTAGAATGCTTTAATAAACAGGTGATGTCTCTATCAGAAAGATTATTGGCTGTTGTAATGTAGAGGCGGGACTTGCTTTCATACAGCTGCTACAGTTTGAAAAACTATAAAGTAGGGCACGGTGTACTGTATTAATATATTATATATCTATCCTGTCTCTCTCTCTCTCGCTCCTGACCATTTTTGACAAGTTTAATTGAGTAACTTTATAAAACAAACTATTCAGGTTGTTGAGTAAGTCTAGCTGTGACGCAAATCCAAAAATGAGAAAGAACGTAAGAAAGCTATTTGAAGAATCTGTGTTCCATAGGTTTTGTTTAAGGGGGAGGAGGTTTGTACGATTAACAATAACAAATAACGGGGTCTGGACGTTGCGCGATGGACGTCCCCTCACATTCCACACAGACTCCTCACTGATCCTGAGTTTTTGGGGGGGTTTTTGACTGCATCTCCATATGTTTCATCTTAGCCTTATTTGGAAATGCAGCGGACGGGGATTGTTTCATTTGTTCAATTTTCATCTGCATGTTTATGATTATCAGTGATGGATAGAGCATAAAAGAAGATCTGCATGTTAGATTATGTTAGAATATGCATATAGAGAAATAATGTTCATAAGCAAGCAGTTAGTATGTTATCCTAATCACAAATCTGATGTCACATAATATAAGCAATAATGTACAAAAGTGAAAAGAAATTAGACACAGGCAAACATATATATTTTATATATGTGTTTATATGTATTTGTTTACTTATTATTTTATAATCAATGTTTTTATATACAGTGTATATAGTGTGTATAATTTATTTTAATAGAAAATATGTGCATATATATATATATATATATATATATATATATATATATATATATATATATATATATATATATATATATATATATATATATATATATATATATGACACATACAGCATTTTTTTTATTTAATTATTTACGTGTATATATTTATGTAATTTGTATTATATGAAAAGAAAACATTTATGTATATTTATTTATTAGTTATTTTTGGATTACCTTCACCCTCATAATATAGATTTACATATACATACTATATCCCCAAATATTCAGTGCATAATTTTAATCACACATGCAAACTATTAAAAAAAGTGGAAATATAATGGTATGCTGCCATTCTTAGTAACACAGAGCATTAAACTAATGGTTCTCTGTGGGTGTTTATGATGTGTTGCTACTGTATAGATTACCTTTTACTTTGTTACTGTTTAACAAACTCAGAACGAACTCGTCTGTCATTTACACTCATGAAACCTTCAGTCTGGTCTGTGTTGACTCATCTGAAGCCTAAGAAGAGAAGCCACAAAACCCGGTAGCAGTTTAATCTCACCTGGAGCTACTCTGTATGATGCGGAGTAATAAAGTGTCCCTACCTCGATGACCTCGTTAGTAATTACGTGTCAGCACCTGTGCATGTCCTCTCACCTGTCTGTGCAGCTGTGATACGAACATGTGTCATCAGAGGAACAATGACTCCATAAGGCCTTTGATTTATGAAAATGTTTCAGCGTTAGTGTATAAACCCCGGCTGGCTTTAGAAAAGCAGCCGTTTAACATGCACTGACCATCAACTGATATTGTTGAGATTTTCACTTTCCTTGTATGACTCACAGCTGAGCACTGTGTTTGTATGCTGCAGCAGAAAGGGTTGGACTAGTGCTTCTGGTTGTTTACATGTTACATAGAATAAAATAGAATAAAAAACATTAACTATTTTATTTTATTTCCATATGTTTTCATTTTTTTATTTTATTTTCATATTTGTATTTCATTTAGTAATTTTTTTTTATTTACTTTTTTTGTGCAATTTTAAGACAAATAAACATTTTCAAAAAAAAGGATTAGTTCACCCAAAAAAGTCAGTCATCTTCAGATTTAGAAATATTTATTCGTTTCCAAAATTGCATCAAAATATTTTAGACCTTAGATTGCATTTTTATATACTTAATACATTTTTATAAAAATCTTGACTATACTTTTTACATTTTAGATCTTAGACTTTGCAGACAGTATAAAAACAATTATGAAAAAAGCTATTTTTAAATGTATTATAAAACCTTGTCTGTTAGCTCATTTCCTATTTTCTACACTGACATTTAATAAATAAAAAAGAAAAAATGTTAATAGATTGCATTCATTGCTATGTTTGCTCAGATATTTGAATTTATTTTTTAAAAAAAGTAGTAGTCAAGATTGGTGGAACAGTGTTTAGCTGTTGTGTTTTAGTGCTTCTTATATTCACAATTACTAATACAAGTGTCTCTCTCAAGAAAATACAGAAGAGCCTAAAGAAGAGTGAGCCTCATATCCATTGGCCTCTCTTCTCCTTAAATGCACAAAAAGAGACTTGAGAACAACAAGCTGTTTTCTTTAATGCTCATTCAGTGCCCCGCCGAAATTGTGTTTTCCTGACACTTGATTTATGTCTCGTTGAAGTTTCACATAATGGCCATTTAAATTTGCACCACTCTGATGACAGACTCAAATAGCGCTCTGACAGCTTGGCCTGTGCCCACAGCAAACGCTCGCCAATCTCTGCAAACAATCCAGCAGCCCTTCAGAGCTGAGGTCAGCGTCTCTCTGTTGGGTGACGGTGATCTCATTCCCCGAAGTGAACTCGCAGGTGTGTGTGAAATGTAAATACGCCCACCTGGTGGTCCGTCCCGTCCCTCATCTGCCTCCAGGTGCAGGATGGGAAATGGAGTGTTTTAGAAACTGGCAATAAGCTCAGTCCGAGCAGCGGTGGAGCTCGAAAGCAGACAGACGTGAACTGAAGCGTGCGTGAGCGGAAACGTCCCTCTCCTCTGATGTTCTCACTTGGGTCGTTGTCCTCGGTTCCCGCCGCGTATAGGTTTTCGGCTCCGAGCAGACAGAGGCTGGATTTTTCCAGCGTTAATGTGTCTGAGCAAGTCGGTGTAAGATGATTTCTCCAGACCCCGTGGCTCGTCTCCACCGAAGTCTAACCGCCTTCCTGTGCCGCTCGCTGTCTCCAGTTTTGCACCAGAAAGCTCATATTTCTCCAACTCGGAGGACTCTGTGCTTTATGCTGGCATCTTTCTGATGTTGTGTGTTAGCCTAAGTCAAATCTAATCTGGAATTTGTAGAGCGCTTTTCACAAATCATACATTTCCCCAAGAGAGTGAACGTCTTTAGATAACGTGTTGCAAGTTGATGAATCATGGATTTGTAATTAAAATACCATAGTATTCCCTTTTTAATCGAATTAGTTCAGAATTAAAATAAAATCATGTTATAAGGTAATAAATCAATGAGATTAAATTGAAATAAGATAAATTACTACTTTTTTATTTACTCTTAAAAATGGATTTAAAACCCATAAAGATTTTGTTTTTGTTAGACATAGTTTATGCTCACTAAGACCTCTAATGCCTCTAATGACCTCTAATTTTAAAACATTACTACAATTTCAAATCGACTTTATTCCTTTGATGCAAAGCTGAATTTTCAGCATCATTTCTCTAGTCTTCAGTGTCACATGGCCTTTCAGAAATCATTATAATATACCAATTAACTGCATTAAAAAACATTATTATTTTCAGTAACTATTATTGTTATTATATAAATTTTGAAAACGGTTAAGCAGCTTCATATTTTTGTGGAAAACAATATATTTTTTTAAATTGAATGCAGCCTTTCTGACTACAAGTATGAATTTCTTTCAAACTTACATTTGAGCGTTTAAATCAGGATTCAATTAGTTCACCTTAGTTAATGCATTAGGTATTCTAAACTAATGATGAACAATACTTTTTAAAGCATTAAATTCTAATTAAATGAATTAACATAAATCAGTGTATTATCAACATACATGAATAAACAATGAGCAACAGTGTACTTTTAAAAATAAACACAACTGCACTAACAATTGCTGTAAAAAAAAAAAGTATATATATATATATATATTTACGTGTGTGCATATATACTTTTTATTTATTTATCTGTGTGTGTGTGTGTGTGTTTCAGGTGCTGTGTAACGGTCCAGGAACATGCGTCCCCCTGTGTGCTGCTGGGCTGCTCCTGGGTATCCTGGGCCTAAAAAGAGTCCTGATCGTCTATGTGGAGAGCATCTGTCGTGTAGAAACACTGTCTCTATCTGGGAAGATCCTCTATTACTTTTCGGACTACTTTTTTGTTCAGTGGACGCCACTAAAAGACAAATACCCAAACGCCATCTTCTTGGGGAGACTGGTGTGATCCCTTTCCGTGGACTTTTTCACTTTTGCGTTGAGAATTACAAATCCTTTTGACACTGTTCTTCACATTCAGCTCATTCCTGTGCGGTTACTGATGCGCCGAATGCACAGCTATGACAACTCGCTGAATTTAGTCTTTTCAAACAGTCACGACAGGCCGATGAGATGTCCTGTTCTACTTTTCACGCCTTCTTGAAAAGTCAACAAAACTAAAGCCAGAGATGTTTTTACACGTGCAGGTTCTTCTAATTGCATTCATAGTTTGGGTGCTTCTTTTGATGCGCCACTTCATAGGAAACAGTATTTGGCTTTTGATCACTAGTTTGTCCATTATGCTGACATTTAGATAATTGGAAGACTTGTTTTAAATATATGTCGTGATACGTTTTTTTAAAGTGTTGTCATGAAATATTTTTCAGCTCACCACGCATTTCGGTGGTACTTCATTGTCCTCCTGTGCTGGAATGTGGTTGAAGGGGAAATGGTGTGAAATACAGACTAAACGGATGGAAAAGCTGCAATTCTCAGCCGTGGTTTTTATTTTATGCGTCTATAACATCCTGTTCTTCTTGTTTCTAGAGATGAGAAGGCACTTTAATACCTGCAGCATGAGGTAGAGCGTAACCTGATGGTTTCTTTTGTCTCTCGTAACAAGTTCATACAGGTTACTTAGTCATTTACGTCTCGGCATAAAGTTCCGCGACTGTGACGTTTCGAACAGCTGCGAATGGATGATCCCATCGGACATGTCCGTGAGGTACGTGATCTCACGCGTAATTTGGTTATTATGAGCGTGGATGGTAACCTTAGCATCGCAGAAATAAAAATTCCATTCATTAGATCCACAAAGAAATTTATTTTTAAAGGAATAGCTCCAAAATTGGCCCTCGTGCCTTCAAAGATGTAGATTAGTATGTTTCTTTTTTGGAATGGATTTGGGGAAACTTAGCATTACGTCAGTCGCTTGCCAACGGGTCCTCTGGAGTGAATGGGTGCCGTCAGAATGAGCGTCCAAACAGCATAAGAACCCATTATTATAATCCACAAGTAATCCACACCGCTCCAGTCCATCAGTTAATATCTCGTAAAGTGAAAAGCGGACCATTTATGGGGCTCTTTGGGACGAGGTAAAGACCAAACGCCAACAGCAAGAGTATTTTAGCCTGAGAATTATTATCTCTAGTAATAACAGACTCTTCAGGAAACATCTCTCGCTGACTGATACCATCATCGATATCTTTATTAGTCAACCTTGCATAATTTTCATTCAATTTCATACTCGTATTCTACGTTGGATTCAGTTTTTAGTTGACACAAGGCCTTTCGGCTTCTGATAAAGCAGGTCATGTTGTCAGATAAATCACACTGCGAAGCTGATAACATTCTGGCGTTTTGTTTGTACCTAATGTTATTAGAAATATCCGCGAAATGAAATCAACCTTACAGAAAATGTCTTCCTTGTTTACTCTGCACAAGGTTGAGTGACAGCGAGAGATACGGATCTGCTCAGACAAACCACCTCCATGATGGTTGTTTTTTTTCCTCGTGTTGTTTTCACTTTAGACTTTCAGACAAAAATAACCCTGACATTATAGCTCCACCCAGCACATCACACTCAAAGCATCAACCGTTTAAAGCTACTTGACTACAGAAAATAGCAACGCAGAAACTGAATGCATACGCTTGGCCGGTGTTTTATGATAGACATGGTTTGATTTCTGTTGATAAATTGTGGTTGCTGGCATTTTACCATACTATAGTTAGTATTACCGTTATAAAAGGGTGGAGTCTTACTTGCTTTCCTATTCTACGTTATGTAATCTGGAAAGCACTTTTAGCTTTATTAGCTTATTATTATAAATTGCTTTAAATGCGACCCTGCCTGTACCACAAATGTTGCACAGGTATATTTGTAGCAATAGCCAACAATACATTGTATGGGTCAAAATTACACATTTGTTATTTTATGGCAAAAATCATTAGGATATTAAAGATCATGCCGCATTTAAGATGTTTTGTAAATTTCCTATACCTTATATCACAGTTAAAATTTTGATTAGTAATATGCATTGCTAAGGACTTAATTTGAACAACTCGGACAACAAGGTAATTTTCTCAATAGTTTTATTTATTTTATTAAATTTATTTATACCTTAAGTTTCCAGATTTTCAAATAGTTGTATATCAGCCAGATACTGTCCTATCAAACCAATGAAAAGGGTCAAATTGACCTGATTTTGTGGACTAGGGTCACATATAAATACAGTTAGCCATTAGTAACTATAGAAAATATTACATTTTTTAAAAAATCATTAATGCACACTCAGATTATTTTTTTTAATTTAAATTAATCTGTGTTGTTAAGAAGTAATAGGCCTATATACATCTGAATAATAATAAAAAAAATAGAATTTAGTTTTGTTTTAATCTTATTCGTATAAATCACACTCAGATCTGTTGATAACGTTAATAATTGACTTAAAAGTTAACGGGGAAATGTTTATCATGTTATCAAGCTAGCAAACAAAGAATCGAAGAAGACAAAGAGAGTATTACACCACCATATAACTGTGGAGATAGGCCACAGCTTTCCAGTAAACTGAAACTCGATCAATAGTTTTGCCAGGTGATCTAGTACTTTCGCCAGTGGCGCCTAGCGGAGCCAGAGAAACAATGGACTGTTTAATATGCAGAATGGATGCTTCTGATTGGCTCTGGCGGCGCTTTTAGCCCCACCCCAAAGTCTCGATAGAGGATAGAAGTTTTTTGCGCGAGCCGCTGTTGTGTAAAGTCACTGTGCTCGCGGATTATTCATGCACGCGGAGCGCCGAATCATCTCTACTGTGATTTTTACTGCAGCTTTAGGACTTTACTTCGCCTATTCCCGGTTGCTCGGTACAGTGACTTTAGGAGAAAAACGCAAAAAAGTGAACCATGACGCAGTTTAACAAGGGACCAGCCTACGGGTTATCTGCGGAGGTTAAAAACAAGGTAAACTGAACTTTACTGCTTTGTTTTAAATATTCTTGTATGTGTGTTGATACATTTTTAGCACGATGGGTTTAGAGCATCAGCTTTGGTATGCAGAAACAGAGAGTTCTGAATATTACTGTGCTTTTAAAAAGTAGCCTGGTTTTGCATCATTGGCTACTAGCGTTTACATGGTCTACTTCAAAAGTATATTTTCTGAATTACTGTATATCTGTTTTACCTATGTGTTATTATGTAAGACTTTAATAGTTAGGCTGCACTAGTCTTGGTGGTTAAATCCAAGGGAGTTTGAGTTAAAAAGCACATTCGTTATGAAAATAAGACAATAATAATAACTAAATGGTGATTTAGATTATGTATTTGTTTGGTATCCATTGGATTCAATGGAAAATTACTCTAATTGCAAAGAAAAGATTCTGATTTCATATCATTTTGTGTGTTGGAGTAATCGTGCGAACAAAAGAGAATACAAATGTTTTACTCAAATGAATCTTTAGAGATGTTCCAGTCAGAAATGATCCCCATGTTTTATTATTTTTAACACGACTGTCATATATCAAGCTTATTACTATAGGATAAAAATAAGTTAAACCAAAAAAATGGGAGTAGGAGGGTAATTCTGTGGAAACGTTATCAAGCATGTCTAAACTTCGATATCTTAGAAGTGATGAGTTATCAGAGTTATCGATTTAGTAAATCATGCCTCGTAATGATCGGACAGGATGTTGCATGCAATAACATACGTAAAGCCAGTGAATCAACTTAAAGAAACTTAAAGACCTCCCACACACAAATACACACTTTCAGATGTCTTAAGCATGACATCATCGGTGCTTAAGAGCTAGGTAAATTAAACTGTTTTTCACACCTGAACAGTCCTGGTAGGTTTCGGCGTCTTTCATCTAACCTCTTCGGAAGTAAGGATTCGTCTTGGAATTTAAAGCATTCCTAAAATGTGACGACGGTGCCGGAACAGCTGTAATGTGTATAATCCCGTTTCATTCAGAAGACTTCGACTACTGGCTTTGATCTGTCAAAGGCTGTATTGCAACAGTGACCTGTTTAGCTCAATGAAACGAATGCTACTTTTTAAGCCAGGAGCTTTACCTGAAATATAAATTGTGCGGTCTGTTCACTCCTTGTGTTGTTTCAGACCTCGGTGACTTTTAGTAACACAAAGAGAGTGATACCGGTCGCTCATTGCTCTTGAGAAGAAGCTGGAGCTTTAAGCTTTAAAAAGATGCAAAACCCCAGTCATTATTCTCTGATCATTTTCTCCCCCGGTGAGCAAAACTGTTCATTGAGTTAGATTTAGATTCAAATTAGTTTCATCAGACTTGTTTTGTTAAACTGGATGAACTGATTCATCTCGAGAACGATTCATTTATGTCTCTCATGAACTATGTATTACAGTTTCTCGATGCTTTCTTGTTTTGTTTTGGAGCTTGACGTTCTCCGCTATCGTGCACTTTCACATTTCTTTATGGTTTTAGAAATCACACAAGGCATGTGGCTAAAAATACAACATCGATCCTGACTACTTGCTAGTGGAAAATAGTTTTGGGGACTAGTTCCATTACACCATTTCCTCTCTTAATCCATTACTAATTTTCCATTTTAACCTGCTGAAAGGCTGCAGGAAAAGCGCTGCTTTTTTACATGCTTGCAGTTTGAGGTCAGAGTTTTGAAGATGCTTACTTGATGGAAACCATGATGCTTATTTGAAATAGAAATCTTGTAATCTTTTGTGTATAGTGTCCTTGAAATATAGTTGCTCATTACTTCTTTACGCAAGGATGTTAATGACCGGATAAATAATGCTATATTCTAAGCCAAAAAAAGAAATGCCTACTTTTCAATCAGCATTAACCTGCGAGAACCGTTTTCATTGCAGACCTTTTTATAGGTCGTGCTCTTTCCGAGGACTTGTTTGTCTCGTTCCTTGAGTTTCATCAGCACTCTTGCTCCGCTGAAAGCTGAGAGCTGTTTTTTCAGCCTTTGTTTTCCTGCAAGCTAAACTCTGGAAATGTGGGAAGCCAAAGCTGTCGCACTGAGATTTAGAAACATCAGTACATCGGCCTGTAAATATCAACCAATCTCCCTGTCAAATAGAATTATTCCTTAAAATAAAACTCACGAATGACATAACGGGAAAGGACGTTTTCCCTATCAAATGAATGACCTTCTCTTGTTATGTAACAGCAGACACAAGGGGTCGTTCATTACGGGCTTGATGCCAAAGCATCATCCTCTGCTCGAGTCCAGCACAGTGAAGATATTGTTCAGGCTGGTTTATTTTTACGCATGGAAGAGAAGTCAATTAACAACCTATTTTTATCACGACCGTTCGTGTTGCATTATATTAATCATATCAGTTGTTTTGCCCAGACAGCCATTCCTTTTGCTAGCCGTTGAGGATTTGGCAGCTCCGTTTAGTAACTAAATGCGATCTCTTGTATGCCGCTTCCACAAATTTTCCACTGTCGGAACTTTGAATGCAGAGTTACATATGCAGGAATTCCCCCTGAAATGTTTGGATGCGGTTCAACAGACACCTTGATTCTCTCAGGCCTGGGAAAAGCGTTTGCAGACTGTAATATATTCATATTATTCTTGGCTCTCACGCTCATCTCGTTCTGCGTCTGTCTTAGCGCGCATGTCTGCGTCGCAGTTTTGGAAATACGCCAATACTGGACCCACATCGCGTCCTGGGACAGGACGAGGGTCAGAACAAGGAGGTCACGGCGGTTCTTGGGTAAAACCAGACCGGGTTAACCTTAGGGCCTTGGTCCATCGCTCTCTAAAGCCGCATTCCATGTTGATCCTCGGCGTAAAAACACTTTTACCGCCATACTGTGACTGCTGATGGGCGGGCGGCCCGGCGAGGGGCCGTTACATTCCCTGCAATGTGCTGATCAGCAATATTTTCCAGGTTTGGTTAAGGTTGTGTGAAGTGTGGCCATGGATGTTAACCCTGTGTTGCCATTTCAGGAGGAACAGGAAAGCTTGTTTTCCTGAGGCTATTGTTTGGGGTCTATTGTTCAGCAGGATTTTATAACAGTGTAAACATAGGCTAGGCTCATTTAAACACTTATTGAAAAAGATTATCAACGTTTATTGAAGGTTTGACAGCCTTTTATCCAAAAATTGCCTGTGAACTGATTTTTTTTTTTTTTTTTTTTTTTTAAACCCTTGTGCAAATATTGTCATTGTGAGTGGTGATTAAGTTAACAGTCATCATTAGTTCATTTCTTCACTTAGTGGAAAATGTCTTGCTAATAAGTCTCCCTAACTCCCTAAAAACCACCCAACACTGCTGAAAAATTGTGGTTCCAAAAGTTTTGCACATTTTGTTTGAATCTGAATCTTTAAAAAATATTAATGGGTTCTTTTGACTTTGACTTGTAGCAACCACTCTCAACACCGTAGCGACTACCTAGCAACCAATCAAAACACCCTAACAATGTCCTAGGGTTCCAGATATTACTCAAATTGTTAAATAAAATGTCAATGTTAAAATGTTAATAAAGTCAGGATGGGCTTTTTTGACTAAAGCAAGAAAGTAGCCACCTAGCAACCACTCAGAACACCCTAGCAAGGCCCTAGTAATAACTTAGAATTGCGATTCTGACTATTAAACACATTTTGTTAATAAAATGTAGTGCTTATTTGACTGAAGCTAGTAAGCAACCAATCAGAATTCTATAGCAATTCCCTAGCAACCGATCACAACACCATAGACTCATCTCGCAATCACGCTGAACAACCTAGCTTTCATCTAGCAAAATCATATTACACACTTTCCTTTTAAAGACGAATGTCTGGCAGTTACAGACTTCAACGGTTCCTTTTCAGATCTGAAAAACAAGTTGATTTCACAGGTATAGAGCAAATCTATCCTCATTATCTGCTGGGTATTTCCAGAGCACATGGTTAAATATTGCCTAAGTCTGGCTGGACTAGTTGCTCGCATGTGATTTAAACAGGCATGCTTGATTTCAGGCACAGAACTCAATTTTAGAGAAAATAAAATCAGAGCATTTGTTCGCGTAACAAATTAGTTTTTGTAAATGTAGCTACTGCGATACCACAATAAAAAAAAAATCATTCTTTTACTAATAGAGAAGTGATGCTTATTAAACATTTTTATAAATAGGATTTTGTTGGAGGATTGTAGATTTGTTTGCATGTTGTTAAACTTTGTGTTTGTGTTTTTTAGTCTAAACCCAAGGTGAAAAGGTCGTCCCTCCCCTCCTGCGCCGTCACCAGTTTTATCGATCTCTCAGGGACTGTTTGTCAAATTGATTGCGCCGCGTTGCGAGTCCTTTTCACTCCCTGACCTTTTTTTAGTCCGATGTTTGCTCGCTTTTTGTGCTGTCATCAGTAAGCTCTTTTACATTATGAGTGGGGGAGGAGAGATCGAGGTCGGTCTCTAGCGGGATCGGCCCACAACCTTCCAGAATGTTCTTCTTCTCCAAATGCTTCTAACATCTCCATCAAGGGTCACTTTTCCACATTTTTCTCTCTTTTTTTCTACCACTGGCTGGTTTCCCAGTGGACTGGAAGGAAAGACAAGACAGACACATGGTTCTCCAATCTTTGCTCAGTTTCTCCGTGGAGTTCTTCTGTTCTTTCCCCTCCTTTTGTCAGTCTCGATTTTTTTTTTTCGATTCGTGTCTTATATAAATCATCTCATTCAATGGCTCATTATGTCAGAGATATAACCTTCTTTGTCTCCAGCTACGTCTGAAATCATCCAGTGCTCTTTTTGAACTATTTGGAACATGCCAAAAGTCACGCAGTTCTTCAAAGATGAGAGACTGTATACGGTTTAGCTTTTTGTCTGTCATTATAGGAGAAAAGTCATCTCGGCTGACCTCAAATTGCACAAGGGAACTGCCACAACACCCCACATGCCATTTTTTCCTAGTGGTCTCATATTCTGACTGCTGGGCTGCAGTGTGGAGGATGTCTGATTGATCTTCAGCTTGCCGAGAGGCCTTCTATGGAAGCTTATGGGGCCATGAGCTATATCTTCAAATCCCTTAGGAGGAATAAAAATAGGCACAAATGAGACAATTGTATAAAGTATGTGGATGTGATAGCTCAGATAATATGTTGGTAATAGATTTGCCAAGATAATAGAGTGATTTTAGTCTGATCTCAGTAAAATTCGAAACATGTGTTATATGCTGTGATTCTAAATTAGTATCATATTTATGTCATGGCATTTAAATGGTATTTCAAGGAATACCATAGAACTTTCATACCCTAAGGAGCGTTTGTTTTATTTAATTTGAACATAAAAAAATTACATTTTGATATTAATGTTATTTAGTTGAATAATAATTGGGTTTAGTAAGATTTTTTTTTTAAAGAAATTAATAATTTTATTTAGCAAGGATGCATTAAATTGACCAAAAGTGACAGAAAAGACATTTACAATATAAGAAAAGTCAATTAAAAATTAAATGTTGTTCTTTTAAACTCTTTGTAGGTCTTTCAACACCAATGATAACATTAATTGTTTCTTGAACAGAAAATCAGCATATTTTAATGATTTTTGAAGCATTGTGTGACTCACAATATAAGATAATCATACTGAACATTATTAACAGAAATAAATGAACACCGAAATCAAGTACAAAATTAGTACAATTTCGTACTTTATTTTTTAAAGTATTACTGATTGCTTAAATAATGCCTTAGTGTGGTTAAGAAACGTCTTCCCGACCCCAAACTTTCGAACAGTAGTGTAAATAAAGCACATACGGTACCTGATAAAATATTTTTTGCAGTGACTCCAAAACTTGAAATTATCATGCTACAAGACCAGATAACTGTGAATAATAATATTTCAACTTCTCCACTTCTGAAAAGGGAAAAGCTGTTATTGCATTTAACCTAGAAACTGAAACTGAACACTAAGAGGACTCGAGCTAGATGTCTCTGTGAAAACTCGAAGGGTTAGGACTGTGTTTGTGCTGTAAATAAGGTTACAGATAGCAGACAGAAGGCCACGAGGAAAGGTGTTATCATGTTTGGCGGGAAAGAGAGACATCATCTGTTTCTGAACGCCTCCTGCTGAGAATATCTTATCCACCCTTTTCCCTGTAGGTCCTTTTGTCCCTTTCTCTCGTGATCCGTACGATAGCCGTATTTAGATTTCTCTTTGTACAGTCTGACCCTGAATGCTGAACCCGAAATGGAGCCTCTGTGATAAAAGCCATTTCCTGGAACTTGTATTAATAGCTGCTTTAAATAAATTTAAACTTGCTGTGTTCACATTGAATTGTTTAAAATCTCTTTGCTTATGTAAACCATTGAAGAGTTTCACTTGAAGCTGAATAGTTAGCACTCGTGAAGAAGAAAACGTGTTTTTAAGAGTCCGTATTAATGAGAAGTGCTTGCTAGGGCATGCTTGAGTTTTCCTATTTGATGTTAGAGATTTCTGAATAACCACTAACTCTAACTTATTAAACTTTGATGCCTCTCATTACTTTTGCAGATTTACTTCACCTACCGGACAATATGTAGACTATGAACATTCACTGTAGGAGCAAATGAAGCACTTCGCTTAGGCATTTTGTAAAGATCTACTGTTAGTCATAGCTGTCCATTCTGAGCACATTATTCAATGTCAGCTGGTCAGCGGTGCTATTTACAGTCAGAAAAGTCCTGAGAAAGAGCGAAACGGCCAGAATAGATTCACGCTGTGACTCTTTGTGGGAATTTTATGCTCTGTTGTTGGCACAATCGCACGTCGGTGTTGCATCACATGCTTTGAACACCATTCTATTCACAAAGCCAAACAAAGCCAGAAAAGAGTTTTTATAGGCAATCTGATTTAATTAGGCTGCATTTGATGATTTTTCCATTAGCTCTAATGCAGCTTTTAAAAGTCGAGCAGCCCCTTTGAATGTTTCAAACTGTTGTTTTGGTGTGTTTTGAAGTCAACCGCGTTCTGTGTGAGGATCAGCAAAGTGTATTGACATTACAATAGTTTAGATAAGCGTGTATGCTGACGCGTTACAGTAGAATGTCCAGGACACACAACTGTGATCCTGCAGAGCCGGTTTGACTCTGTGTTGGCTGACTCACAGATTGGGTTATTTCTTCTCACAGATCGCACAGAAATATGACCTACAGAAAGAGGAGGAGCTTCGTTTCTGGATCGAGGAGGTCACTGGAATGCCGATCGGAGACAACTTTCAGAAAGGACTCAAGGATGGTGTCATACTGTGCGAGTAAGTTCGTAAACATTAACATAATATGGCCATGTGGGCAAGGTTTCCCTGCTAAAAACAAAAACAGTTTTAACCAGCCTAAGCTGGTCAGCTTTGGGAACATTTCAGCTGGTCAGACTGGAAGACTACTTGTCTGATCAGCTGAACATTATTCGTGAGGCTATAAAAGCTTGTTTTAGTATCCTGGCCAGACATAATGACACTGGCTCAACCAATGGCATACATTTGGACAGAGATTACTTGTTTGGGTGACCTGCATGAAAAACAATCATTATTTTAAAAATTCCATTCGGTGAAGCTAGTAGAAATGCTAGGAGAATCGAAATTATGTCCTTCACATCTTTATTGTGCATATGGAAGATGCTTGCCAAAAAAAACAAAAATTTAAATCATTCATTGTTTTTATTCTTTTCAGGTTGATAAACAAGCTTCAGCCTGGATCAATAAAGAAAATAAACCATTCACAGTTAAACTGGCATAAGGTAAATATCTCAGAGGCTCCCAAGGTCTTTGTTTTCGAGAAGTAAGAAGTACTTTTTTTCCAAACTGACTTACAATACAGTATACAAGTCTCATTGTTGGCTAATACTAGGACAGGCAGAGTTTAGTATCAGAACTCTTTACATGCCATGAGAATAAATGGACCCATTCATGCTGCTTTTTCTCTATCAGGCCGAATGGTTCTAAAACCTATCAGGTATGGTTCCAGTTGTGTTCTGAGCAGTGTAAACACACATTAGCAATAAAATCTGATTAAATAATATAGTTAATAAAGATTAATACATTTCTGACCATCCTCCATAACATGGTGTTACTTACACCTCATATGTAAACATTTGTGTTACCATGGCAACAACTGACACATTTAAATTGAATCCGTTATCAGCCCCGGAGTGGAAAACAATACCGTAACTGTACTGGCCTGCTTGGATCGGTTCTTCAAAGAGATGTTATGGAGAAACTTACCCTTACTGTTGCCATTTATACCCTCAGCTAGAGAACCTTGGGAATTTCATCAAAGCCATTCTAACCTACGGACTGAAGCCCAATGACATCTTTGAAGCCAATGACCTCTTCGAAAATGGGAACATGACACAAGTCCAGACCACACTTCTCGCTCTGGCCAGTATGGTACGTCTGCAAGTCTTTCAGTTCTGCTTAACCGGAGTCTTTCACTGAATGTTTTGTAAAAGCCTTATTGCTAAAAATTAAAAGACGATTTAAAGTATAACAGTAACTGTTGACTAGCAGTCTAAATTGTGCCACTATAACACATTTACCTCTTTTTAAACAGGCAAAGACCAAAGGCATGGAAACAAACATTGACATTGGTGTGAAATATGCAGACAAGCAGCAGAGACAGTTTGATGACGAGAAGATGAAGGCTGGCCAGTGTGTCATCGGACTTCAGGTTATAGACACCATTCCTGAAACTGCATAAATGTTTCTGCATGAATACGTTTAAAGCAAGCTTAATCATTGAGAATCGGTCATTCAGCTGTTCTTTTTACTAGAATGGTACTCAAGCACCAATCATTGTGAGGTTTAAGTTTACAGACTTTAGATTACAAATTCAGATTAAAAAAAAAGAAATGCAACCAATATCAGTGCAGACATGCATTGCAGGACCAGATTGATTGGAAAAAAAATCAATGTAGATCATCTCCAGGGCTGTTTTTAGCCCACTTTTAAAGTGTTTCTGACCTTTTGCTTCAGATGGGAACCAACAAATGTGCAAGCCAGGCTGGTATGACCGCTTACGGGACCAGGAGACATCTTTACGACCCCAAGACACAGACAGAGAAACCCTATGACCAGACCACCATCAGTCTGCAAATGGGCACCAATAAAGGAGCCAGCCAGGTACACGCAAACACAGACATGTATCAACAATATATCAGACAAAAATATTATAAAATGACACATTAACCATGTGTCTGTCTCTCTCCAGGCTGGCATGTCTGCTCCAGGAACCAGGAGGGACATCTATGACCAGAAGGCAGCTCTGCAACCATTGGACAACTCCACCATCTCATTGCAAATGGGAACCAATAAGGTAGCCTCTCAGAAGGGCATGAGCGTGTACGGCTTGGGACGGCAAGTTTACGACCCCAAGTACTGTGCCACCCCTACAGAGCCCATGATTCATGCCAACGGCAGCCAAGGCACGGGGACGAATGGCTCAGAAATCAGCGATAGTGACTATCAGGCAGAATATCAAGAGGAAGAGTACCAGGGCGAATACAACGATGAGTACAGAGGTCACTACAACGACCAAGGCATCGACTACTAGAGAACGCTGCTGCGCTGTTAGTCAAAGCAGTATTAACACGACGTATATCAACAGAGCAAGTCTTTTGCTATGCCTTTTGCTTCTCACAGTTACCCCCTCCCTCCCAGCGCATGTGTTTGGGTAAACATTTGTGAGTGGCGATATCTCAAATCCTCCATCTTAACAATGGTGAAATTGATCTTTTATAATTTCTTTTATAAAGTGCTTTTTTATGAAGTACAGAGAACTGTAAAGAGAATTTTCTAGTTTTGCAGTCCGATTCTTTGTGTTTTGAGTTTATTTTCACCTTGCATCTCGGAGCGAAACGTTATCGCTAGTTTTAAAGCTCATCAGCCATTGAAATGCCCGCTCTGCGCCAATTGCTATGGATCGAAAGCCTTCCCGAAGACATTCCTTCCTAAGTCATTCCATTTGAACTCATTCCATTTAGAATTCCAAATGCCTGGTATTGTTACAAGCTTACAAATGTTAGCGTTTTAAAGATTAGCTGACTGGGCGACCAAAACAAATTCAGCTATTGCTTAGTTTTTTGTGCCATAATACGGAAAAACGTTCCTATTGTATTTATTGCCCTGCTTTCATTATAAATCCTCTGTCATATGGTTCTTTTATGAATAAATTCTATGTTATAAATAAAGTATTGAATGTCTACTATTATTTTGACCATTATTGCCTTTAAATTTAAATATAGCTGCTCGGTTATCTATAAATTTATACAGATTTTAGTTTTATTAGGATTGAATAACACATTTTCTCTTTTCTCCTTGTAGTCAGACTGGTTCTCTGCTGTTGTCCTGGTGAGGTGTGGTTTCTGCAATGGCCCTGATTTTGTTATTTGGTTTTTTTGCTCTTGTATCTTTTATGAGGGTGAATTGAAGTGGCACTGGGCCTCAGATGTGCGCTGACTCTGCCCAAGTATCACAGCGCAGCCATAAATCTTGTGTTTTTGAGGCTACCCTCAGAGGCGTTTGGAAGCTGCTCCTTGTGTCGATAGCCCAGAGTTTCTGGAAACAGTTATATAACCACAAAAAGCAGCACAAACCAGAATCTAAAGTAGAGCAAATCAATGTTCGTGCACCAGTTCATAGAACTACTGCATTTTGTGCATATGTATATGTATGAGTTTTTTAAATGACTTACTAAAAAGCACTTGTTTGTGTCCTGGGTAATGGAAAAAATCATGCTCTGCATCCTTTCATCTTAAACCTTCAATTAAGTCGATGAAATGAACTTAATGACATTACAGTTCAGCCGACGTCCATGGAGAGGCTTGGAACGAGTTGCTCACCGCTGAATTGAATTACCCATGCCGTGACCTTTTCTGCATTCTTATTGGCCGCAGTGTCAACCGAAACGCGAAGGAATGGTAAAAGTGCGATGGGGCCAGTGATGGAACATTCCAGAAGTATTGGACCAGTTTAAGTTGGGTTGAGGCTGCGGACTTGAATCGAGAGCAGGAAAGGATTTATACGTGCGGCAAATAACATGTTAGAGCTGCATGCTGCATTCTGGGTCATTCCGAGATATGTAACGTAATGCCACATGGCAAAACATTATTCTGTTTCCATAGCGATTTGGAGGCCAATGCTATGTAAGAATTCTCTTCAATGCGCAGTCATTCCAGTGGCTGCAGTCGTAAATGAAGAACCGAGAGTCTACTAGTTTAAGTGTCTGCGCTAAATCTGTCAGTGAACTTGGTTGAACTGCTGTTCTGCGAGTAAATCCGCATATTAAGGAACGACCATACACAACCATATCCATGTATACAGGACAGTGACTAAACAGCCAATCGGCTTCATGAGAAAGCGATGGCATTCACTCAAGTGCTGCCCCCTGCCCCTCCCAACTGTGTTACTCTGGGATAATCAGTGCTTTGTGCTGGTTGCGGAATCCGGGACAAAAAACGCAAGACTCAATTAGAGAGAAGGTCCGAAAAAACTGTTGCCGCAGCAACCACAGAAAGCCTTTAAAGACAGATGGGAACTCAACCGGTGTTGCAGCTTTTGTACGCTGCGTCACGCTGCTAACTGTGCCACCCTGGTGCCAGTTTAGGGGCCCGGGGCCAAAACCATGTGCAGTCTACGCCAGAGCTTTGGAAAGGGGCATGAGTCAGTTAGTGGTGTTTGCTAAGGCAAGCATCACTATTATTACTGCTCACAGAAACCTGTAATACTAAGTATTTAACATCAGCATGTAATTCCAACTGCTGTGTTTGTGTAAGTCCAACTGCTTACGAAAGTTAACCATTGTTTTATAGTAAATTTGCTACAGCACCCTGCTAATTCTAATGGTTTTCATTAAAATGCCATCATGAACCATTAACCTTTTCCAGTAAAACCATTACAAAATTCCATTACATTTCCATTACTATTGTGTTTTGGGCAGGGTTCTATAGTTTTTTTCGGCACTGTATTCACTGTCATGCTTAATGCAGTTTTGTAAACACAACCTGTAATTTATAGAAGTAACAACCGCGATCAAACACATAATAAAAAAAATCCAAATGCGTACCTTTAAAATAACTGACCTTCGTGTGCCTTTTTTAATTCAGGAAAAGGATTCATATAAGCCAAGACAGTTTGATTCTAATATTTCGACATGGCATCCTGCCAAGAACGTGCCCTGAAACGCAGACTTCCAAACATTAACACCACGGTTCTGTAGACTATGGTTACTTAAACTCAAGGAATATAATGAGTTTTTTGGTCGATGTATTATTCGGTCAAAAATACAGATACTTTACAGTATGTACTACGTCATCAAAAGAATAAAATGACATTTTAGCAACCTCAAAGCAACGTTCTACAAACATTTCAAAAACACCTTAGCCACTCCCTAACTAAAACCCATCCGTACTCAAGACACAAGCGTTGTATCAGCAAAAATACAGTTTCTTATTATAGAAGCCACCAAAAAGTGATGCAAGATATGAGCTCTGTTTCACAGAGATAAAAATGGCTATAATAAAGGTGGTCGGCTGTGTAGAGGCAAGTTGTGAACCCAAAACAATAAAGAATAAGAGATGTGTGGAAACAGCCTGGAGTTCATTAGCAGATCAGCTCAATTCCTCAGCCGGCCTGGAATGAACAGAGGGGGGAGAGGATGAAGAACAAAGATATACTGATCCACAGACAAACACGCTCCGAGGAATTGTGACTGCTGATCGCTATGAATTCATTCCTCGCTGTTGAGAAAACAGGCCTGGTGAAAAACGTTTGTTTGGGACTCTCCGGTCCAACACGAAATGTGTTCAAGCTAGAAAAGCAGAAGCTGCCCGTTTTTTCCCCAAATCTGGCTGCGTTTGCTTCATAGGAATGCATTACACCATATAGGATTGCCTCCGTTTTCTTTTAACCAAACCGTTTCATCAAGTTAAATGTATATTTCGCATTATCGTGATCATTATGGTAGGTGAAAGATTGAGAAGTGGGCTTCAATGCGAACCGCAGATGGTTTATAGCTGCTCTCCCAGTCGAAATTTCCCTGGATACAAGCTGAAACCATGTGTCTGTGACATCTGAGACTTCCTCACATGCCTGTGGATATTTTTTTTAGCAGAATGCTCGCATTCCCTGGCCGCTCGGCGTCTCTGAATTTCAGAACGAGGAGTTCGGTATTGATTCTTCTCTTTCAAACCCAACCAAGTGGCCTCTAGCCATCTCCATTTATCCCCCATATACTCTGCTCTGAAAGGCATGGATCTTTTCTCGACGGAGAGGAGGAAAACCATGCTGTATGTTGAAACGCCAAAGGTTTTCTTTATTAATTAAAAGGAGTTTCTGTTATAGTACCTCCCGATAATCTGAAACAGCTGCAGAATCATATGTTATCTTCCCGGGAAGCACAAAGTCGCTTATACCGAGGCCCAGGTAGACAAAGGAGCATTTACAGCAAGGTGAGAGCGTTTCTGGTTTCTGGACTACCTGTAAACTATTCCACACATTTTATGACATCAGCTTCTGAACAATACAGGCCACATTTCTCCAGCATGATGTGAACCCTCTCATATTTAGTCAGCTTGTAAAAAGAAGGTAAGACTTCCTCTGTTTTACAACCAATTAGTTAACTAGTTTGTTCTATTTACAGGCGGAAAACAGCAACAGGCATGAATTATAATCGTCCCAGACTTCATCAGGGGCCACACAGTGGAAGCCACACACGGGAAATGTTACTCATTTATAAAAGATTTCTCAATACGTATTTGTTATTAAATATATAAATATTTATAGAAACTTATTTTCGGAGCAGAAATATTATTTCTTATTTTCAGAGCGCCTTTGTATTGCACAGTTCTGATAATGAGATGGCAGAAATCAGAATTAAACTCAAAAAATGATGAAAAAAGAATTATATAAATCTGTAATTTTAATAGAATTTTAATTTTTTTTTAAAATCACGATTACAGTGGTTTATTCCATAGTTAGACTTTATTTTGGATTGAATAAAAATGTTTATATTTATATATTGCAGAAATAAGCTTCCATATACTGTATGTTTAATAAAATATCTTATAAGGCAACACACTTGACTGAACATATTACTAACTAATTAAATAAATAATTCAAAATCAGACTTAAATTCCAGCACATAAATCATTTTTCTAAAGACCCGGACTGGAAAAATTCTAATGAACTCTAATGACAGCAAATCCGTTTTTTCTATAGGAACCTCAGTCTAGATGTAATGCACTGGTGGATGTCATCTGAATGCAATGGAAGCACATTTGCAGATGCGTTAACTTTAGATTTACAACAACACAGGCATTTACAGCCCCGGGGATTATGACATGCTCTCAGTTTCTATAAAAGTGCTCCATGATGAATCGCCAACCAGTGAGGAATGTCCTCGCACGTCGAGAGGGAAGAGTAGCATACATGTGAACAAAACCGGAGACAAAGTAGTAGAAAGGAAATTGGCGCTCACTTTGGCAGTGAATCCACTAGAAGAAAAACAGACCTTCCTACTGTACTTTTTTTTTTTCTTGGTGGCTGGCTGGCATTTTGCCACAAAGTTCAGTCTGCTGCATGAGCCATTTTGCACGGCTTTGTTAAAGAGGAATTCAGCCGAAGAGCCTAGACCTAAACTGGTTTAAGTAATGCAAAGGTTCTGGAACCTTACATAACCTTGCTATGAATGCATAAACCACTGCTCTCTCTCTCTCTCTCTCTCTCTCTCTCTCTCTCTCTCTCTCTCTCTCTGTCAATCTCCCTCACAGACACACACACATCAGTATTTTTTTTGCTGGTCCGAGGTGGAGTTGATCCAAACAGAGGGTTGTCTGTAACTCTGAGCCTGTTCCCCTTTAAGGGAGGAATTTTCCTCTGGTTAAACAATCAGGTTTTTGCTTAAGTTGCCATGAATGAACAGAACTAATTTAAAGTTAGCTGTTTTTGATAATGTTGGAATTTTTTTTTAATGCTGTTCATAATTTATATAGATACATTTGATATAATTTAAATACACACACACACACACACACACATATATATATATATATATATATATATATATATATATATATATATATATATATATATATATATATATATAATTTTAGTCACAGTGATGTAAGTGCTGGCAAAACATAAAATAGTGCCTGATTTATGCAACTACACTATCCTCCTAATGTTGTCCTCCTGAGGCCCCAGAATTGATTCCAGATAACTTGACACTCATAAGTGCCTTCAGGCAGCTGGAGTTCAAGAAATTTCAAATTGTACATTGGCAGGCAGCGCAGACTATTAATAAAAATTAAGCTCAAAGCAGCTTTTACTCTAGTCAGGCCTGTTTCATTGTTCCTGTATGTGTTAGTTAAGTCAGCCCGCGGTCTGTTTCCTCAGGAAGAGGCTCGGAGGATACTCTCCTCGTGGAGCCTGATGAAGTGGAGGGTGGAGTGTGACACAGATGGAGGTGATGGATTTGATTTACACAGCATTCGGCTTCTGGGAAGTCAACGATCTGGAACCACGTCGGCCAGTTAAAGCCAATGATGAGATGAAAGGTAGGACAGTTGTATTAATCCGATTACTGTAATTGCTAAAGTCGTCTCATTTGGGATGAGGAAAGAAATCACGCTGTATCAAATCTGTGCTTGCATCCAGGTTCCTGTTCAAAATCACAGTCAGGGCTAAACTGCGTAGACTGGCTGCTCTCTGGTGGTGAGTAGAAGAAGTTGCACTTTCATAATAATGTGGGGGTGTCTTGTATGTGTTGTAACCTCTTGGCACCTGTACAGAATGATGCTGAATCATGTTATTATACTGCCAAGAAGGTTTGGCACCCGCCCGTGGTATTGTGATATTTAGCCCCGGTGAATTTAGCATACGTGTTTGGAAAATACTGCCAAATGTGACGAAAGAGCTGTTCTAGTGCACCGGTTTATTCACCATCTGAACCGCCCACCTGTTTGTTCAGTCAATATAACGTGAACTTTGTGTGTGGGCTATATAACAAACATCAGGTTAAATCATAATCCAAGTTTCTGAAAAAGTGGCTCGAACTGCTTCAGTTGCCTTTCGCACAGTGGCCTGGCGTGGGTTGGAAATTAACTAGGGGTTATTAACAGATATAACAAAATGCATTTTATGGTTTTACAGTTAATGCGAATATTGTACGATTTTAAAAGAAAATTTAGTTTTTGACACTAGGACTGCTGTGTGTGAAAGCATAGATCAGTCATGGGAAACCCCTTTTTCCTTTCATTAAGCATATTCATGAATGGGGGGGGTGGGGGGTGAATGGTATCCTAAAAATATCTGAATAATGGGAATGGTGATTAGAGGAGAGTACTGATGGATGGCGCTTCATTAAACAGTTTGCCATGTGTTTGGAGTGCAGTGGTGTGTGGTTCTGACCTAGTTATTTTTAGCTCTGTGGGACAAAAATGGCTCAAATTCTTCCTGATGACCATCTAAATCCGTCCTCCTAATGGCACTTAAAAAAAAAAAAAGGAAAAAAAAAGGAAAACCTTCATGGGGGTGAATGAGATAATCACTCTGTTTCAAAGATTACCACGCTAATATCACTATACATGACGTTTTATTTAGAAAAAATAGTTTGTAAATAAACTAAGCGATGCTTGAACACTTTTATGAAAATGTCGGTGCTATATAGCTACATTTACGAACTAATAAATCAGTGAGAAGAACTCTCAAATCTTTCAGGTGAGCAATTTGCTCTTGAATCTTTTATGCTTTGCATAGCTAACTGAAATTGAGCCACTAATGTCACATGACCGTTTTAATTGTAAATATATGGGAACATTACATGGTCAGAGAGCTCTCAGATTTCATACTAAATATCTTAATTCGCATGAAAGTCTTACAAACCAGCGTGCTCATGAGATAATACATTAAAATAGCATGATAGGGCACACTAATTGTCAATATCAGGCAGCAAAACACACTATATTGGAAGCTATATTCATAAAATGCACTAATGGCTGCCCCATTTTTACACGAGGAAATATTCATCAGGAGATTTCAGAGACACCAAAGGAAGCATAAATAAACATAATTATCCCATTTTATGATCTATATAGTGGCTGTATCGTCATATAAATCAGAATATATTATATTTTCATTAGAAGAGAAAGAGGGTGAAGAATCATATTTGTTAAAATAACACATAAAACTTGATCTCGATGAAACGCGGCTAACAAAAACAGGTAAGTTTTATTTTTTTCCTCAGAGAAAACGTGTATATTCCCCGACGACGCTTTATTTATTTTTTAACGAATCAGTTGAGAGAACGATTCAGTCACTCGTTTTATTTGTAAGGGTGAACTGCAGAGAACGGCACCTGAATGAATTCGTTTGAATGAATTCAAAAGACTCGACTCGCGCATGAATCAAAATCCCCACCGCAAGAGATGACATTATCCGTGTGTGAATATCTCTTTAAGAATGAAGCTGAAATCGGATCCTCTCGTTTCCGCACCTCCACCGCCACATACAGCCATCATCAACACACATCAGTTTCACATCATCATCCTCAACATGCTCTCACCGACGCGCGCTTATAAAACCCGCACGCATCGCAGGCTGAGATTATTATAAGGACCACCCGCTTCCCCGTTTGATATGAAATCATGCATTTCATATCGCCGCGGAGAGAGGAAAGCCATGCGTGTGTCTGATTGACGAAAAACGAGGATTTTTATCAGCCCATATGTTTTCAGACACCATGCACAACTAGCCAACAGACACCATTGATGATCGATAAGAGGTAAGCGTGCGGCTAACGCGTGCGTTTCGTTGCATCAAGTCATATTTTAATGCACGAGCGTTGTGTTTTCGGCCAGCATTGCGGTGTGATTTGGCCTAAAGAAAGCAGCAGGCATGTTGGTAACAACACGAGTCGATTTCCGTCCATCGCAATGTTTTTCGCATAGCTTTAGTAGAGATGTGATTCCGTATTTCGTGTTAACAGGCTGCCATTGAAGGATCGCGGTCTTTGATGTACATTTGGCACGCGTTCATATTCATAAAATGCTCATCTAAGCACAAATATACATATATATGTGTGCATTTGTTACACAAGCAATGCGGTTCAATGCAGCACACCAGCTGGAGTTAAATGACCGAGTTTATCGACAAACGAAGGGTACAATAACATCTATAAGCCAAAAATCTGCTTTATATATTTGAATATTCATTTAAATACGTGTGCGAGTCTACGCTGAAGATGCATATCGGCGTAAAGGGGAAGGAAAAAAATCTGGAAATCATTGATTTCTCTCTCTGTTTAATGCAGATGCTAAATGCAGTTTTTGAACGCATGTGGCATTTTCTTTTAATCGGGGAAAAAATGCTTCTGACTTCTGAGCTACATTCTGCTGAGGTCTTTTATTCTGCTCTTCCTTATTTAGGTTCACTTTCAGTTTTGTAATGCGTGCAGTATACGCAAATGTCAAGTGCAAGGGATTTCTTGATGTATTTTCTCTTTTAAATCTAGTTTAAAACGTGCCTCGTCCGTGGACGTGTGCGATTTGTAGTCGTGTTTTCAAAAAAAATAAAAACTAAGTTTGATTTTATTGGCTCTTAAATGTCAGGTGGTACGAAACGATCGGTCAAAAATGGACAAAAACGGAAAAAACAAACATTTGTAATTGATATATTTACACACCGTCATTATATGAAAGCAAATTGACATTAGATACCATGATTATACCATGATTATATCCCCGATCTGCCACCCACATGACAAACCTGTGCACCAGTAAGCATGTTGATCTGCCACTGGGCACGTTTCTCTACGTTTTTACCGTCGACTCTTTATTTCTTCAACCGCATGTTCACAAACGGGATGCATACACATGCAGCGGAAAACGTGCGGTCACACATGTTCAACTGTGAAAACTGCCGAACTTCCTGTTTCCATTGCTGTATGACCTTTTTGGACGCCTGCCCTTCACAACCAACATGAACCCGTATAGGAACTTTAAATACACCCACCCTCGCCCCTCCCCTACGTGTGCATGCTGCCTATTGCTACATAAAGAACGTCTAAATTTAGTGACCTCGTGTTTTTTGACTCCTGTATCGCCCCATGAAGTGATGTGCTGACGTCTCAGTTCTTTAGTTTAGCTGTTTGACCATGTTCTGAATATTGACTCGATTGTTTATGACCTCTTTTAATGCATTCGACGGATCATCAACCAGTTTTGTTATTTTTATTTTTTCCTCGTGTGTTAATTGTAATAGTGGGCGACTGATATGGATTTTGATATAAAGTTATTATACTTAATTATTATTCGTAATACTGCATTAAGTAACATGCAAAACTAAACTAAAATATCGTCACTTGATACAAATGCTTATAGCAACTTCTCGATTCTCGTATACAGTTTTTCACAAATAAAGAAATGGTAAAAAAAAATTAATGATTAAAATGAAGTAAATTCAGTTTTTGCGCACTTTAAGCTGATTTTACGTTCAGTACACAGTGACACGTCATAAATTAAAGTAAATGGGTATAGCGCATTATAGTTTGTAATCAACTATTTAAAGATAATGCTCACATCTACGGCCACATGCTGGATTTCTTAGCAAAATAAAAGTTCCTGGAAGTCGGTTTTGTCTGGTCTTGTAGCAGCAATTAAAAAAAAAAAAAAAGGTTTTGCAGTGCATAAACGCAGCCAAGTTTTATTAAAAGCCTGTTTTGCCAGCGGTGAATTGCCTTTTTAATTGTTCCAGCTCACCCAGTGTATACACATTGGCTGAAACGCTGGCATTTTGGGATGGAACCACCTTTTCGTCCAATCATTGGGAGGCTAGTGTTGGGAAACCTACCGCTAGCGGTGCAGAAATGGCACTCTTCAACTTTTGGGATGTTGGAATATCTTTATTTATGGAGGTGGGATTGGCAATTTTTTTTTTTTTTTGTTGTTGTTGTAGCAAAAACGAACACGTTAAGGCGTGCGAGGGCGAGAGACTTACTTCCTGTGTGAATATTTGTTTAATCTGCATCTCTGCCGATATGCAGATCTTCTTTCATGACTGTTTGCTTGTCGCTGGAAGTCTGCAGTTGTCGTGACACGTACAAACAGTAGAGACTGTGTATGCCGGCAGCAGTTGATGGTTTAACGGCTGCGTCTAATGTTTGTTTGTTGTTGTTTTTTTATTTTTTTATAACCGTTTCTTTGCTGAATGTTTATGTTGTACAGTACTCTTCAGTGTAGATGACCTTAAATTTAGTAAACAGATTAAGAGCTACAGAACTCAGATTTCATGTTTTTCACAACTGTGTCAGTTTCTTCTCGGTGCAGTGGGTGCATGCTTCTAGCCTCAGGTAAGAGTGCGATTCATGTTTTCCATTAGCTGTTATGGGCCAGAGGTCATGAAAGTATATCAGCGGGAGATGTTATGAGCACTTAGATGCCTTGTGGAAGATGTCTTGTAAAACGATGCTGCTTCCTTGAGGTTTCTGGAATTTCCCGGTACTAAGATATATATATATATATATATATATGATAGATAGATGTGTATGTATGTATGCATTAGTAATACTGTGAAATATTATTAATATAAATATTTCTAAAATGTATATACAAATTACAATTTTAATTATTTAAATGTTATTATTGTTATCATTTATTAACTTTATTGCAATTATTCTAATTTCCAATTTGCTTCTTAATAATTTTTTCTTTAACAATATTGATACATTTATTTTCCATAAATTGTGCTCCATAATTGTATTTTATTTAATTTTTTTTATAATTTTTTTAATTTTTTTGTTTTAGCACTACCAGGCAAATTCTAAGATTATAAATAACAAAGAAAATAATAATGCAGTGAATTAAATGCTCGTTTACAAATAAAAGGTTTACTCAAGTGATGTGATATTTGATATGGTTTAACCTCGATTTAACTAGATTTGGTCCAGATATCCATTTGAACATTAACCCAGTGCCCCTTTCTCAGATGATTAACCATATACACTTGCAGAAAAAAGGTACAAATGTTGCCACTGGGAAGCTACTCTTACAGAACGTACACCTTTGTACCTAAAGGGTGTATGATGTTAACTTACAGATAAATATAAAGTAGCACCTAAATGGTTCATATCAGTACCTAAATGATCTATATTAGTACCATTTTTAAGAAGTTATCACTCAAGTTACAACTTTTGTACCTTTTTTTTTATATATAATAAAAGACGCTTTCTACAGGAAGTGAGAGAAGCACAGGCAAGAATGAATGCAATCTACTGTATCTCTTTTGCTCTTTGTGCCGATTCACTCCTGCTAGATCCAGTTGAAACGCTGTGATTATTTTGGCCCATGGTTTATCATTATGGATCACTGCTTCCTAAATATGTGCTTCAAAGGGGACAGACTTGTTTTTCTGGTGCGCAATGACAGCGCCAGACTGCAAGAGGAACTGTTTGAACATACGATGAGGAAAAGGTTGGCGTGGAGTTTTAAGCCGAATGCGATGTTTGCATACAATGCTACTGTAAAGGATTACGTCTTGTGCCATTTATTTCAACAGAAGCTTGCTTTTGACTCCACAGCGGGGATGTGTAACATCAGATGTTAGAAATCGGGTGTTTTGGAATGGTCAACAAACTATTGCTTCACTCCTGGCAGAGTTTATATCAACAAATGATGCTTTCAATAAAGTCTGAGAGGACTGATACTATCACGCGTCCCAAAGCCTGTATTAGTTTTATGAACGTCAGATAAGGGGCTTTGCATCGCCTTGTTTCTCCTTGTTAACACAGTAATGGCAGAGGGCATGTCTGTTAAACATTTACTTAACTTTTCTCCTGGAACTGTGAGTTTTCCCGTTGAGCGCTTTCAACTAGACCTAGATGGCCGTGTCTTACTGTAAAGCATCTTCAAGCGTTTTTTCGCGCTCTTGTCTTGCAGTGGGGTCGGGTGGCCATGGACCCCTTCAGCCAGCTGATCCTGCTCATCTCGGTGGTGAGTTTTTGCACTTTCCAGTGGCTCTTTCACAGCGTGAGCCCCTGGGCATCGTCCAGAATCAGCCCTGGCTTCCTCAAACTCACCCACAAACAGAAGATCGAGTGGAACTCAAGGTACACCAACATTATTTGTGCCGTCTGCGTGAGTTCTGGAGCTAGTTCTGCATTTCTCTTTCCGTCTATTGCCTTCTCGTGGTCAGTGTTTAAGCACAATAGAGTCATTGCAAGCTGTATGTGTTTGATTCGCTAAAAAGAACTGGCTCAGAAGAGTCATGCATTTAGGAATCACTCATTTCATTTTGGAATCGCAAACATTATCTTGTTGCACTGTATGCGTTTAATGCGTTTGTTCAGGAATCATTTAGAAAACAGTTCAAACTGTATGGATTTGATTCACTAAAAAGAAATGGCTCATAAAGGGCTTTTGGAATATTGGTTTTGAATTACTAAAATCAACCGACTCAAGTCATTTGTTTAGGAATCAGATTGCACTGGTTGCACCAGAAGAACTGGGACAAAACACTCAATCATGTAAATGATTCCTTAACAAATATTTTTGATTCACTGGAAAGAACTGGCCGATAAGAGTCATTTGTTTTGGAATTGCCCTACACTTTTCATATCGTGAATCGGATTGAACTGTATGGTTCAAAGTATTCAAAAGAGTCATTTAGACACTGCATTGCACTGATTCACTGAGTCATTGGTTTACTATTCAAACTCCAATACAATTGCAAGTATGCATGTAATAACGTCAAACTATAATAAGCAGGCAGCAAATATGAACAGTGGATTCGCATCTGCGCTTCGGATATTTCCCAGTTTAACGTCTTATCAGAAGATTACGCTTTGGAGAGCAGGTTGTAAGCTGTCGCTCAAAACAGCTAACGTCTGCCTAAAGAAACTGGCAAGAGGCGAAGATGGCAGCGATAATGCTCATTTCATCAGGCTGTCAAGAGAACAGCCAGCTGGAGGAGATCTTTTAGATGTAGGACACACAGAGCCCAGTTGATTGAAAGCAGTCAATCGCTCCGTTTCGATTCTTTTAACTCAACGTTATTCATTGTTAACGCTGCTGCCTTTTGGCTTTTGTGTGTCTGCAGGACCGTGTCCACGCTCCATGCCCTGTTGGTTGGCCTCTTCTGCCTCTACATCCTGTTCTTCGATGAGGCCGTCAATCAGGACCCCGTATGGTGAGCTCTCGACCCGTCACGCTGCATGCAGGGCATGCTGGGAAAGCGCTGCTCTTAGACGAGCAGGACGCTTTCAGTAACTGTTTTAAGGTGATCTTGCAGTAATCTCAGTGCCTTGTCCCCCGTCTTTACCACAACAGGGGAGATCCTACTCTGGTGAAGATAAACGTGAGCATTACTACAGGCTACCTCATATCTGGTGAGAGCTTACGGCAGATGTCTGATAGTGTTTGGAGAGCTGCATCATGCATGGAAACGCGAGGCATTTTGATGAGGTTTATTGTAATATTGAGAGTCTGATTTGGAAATTTAAGTGAATTATTATTATTTTTTTTGTACCAATGATCTTTTTGGGGCTTTCTGGTAGACTGATTATATTTTAATTGTTAGTCAGTCTAGTTGCAGCAAAGAAATGCCTCAGTAGCCACACTACACCATCTCTGACCGTTTTAACATTTTTCATTTTTCGTTTTTTTTTTCATTTTGCTTGCACTCAGTGATTTGCTTCCTTTTTTTTTGTACTTTTAAAAAATAAACAAAAAAATTTATACTTTTGTCCCTCATGAAATGTGACCAATTTAATGCATTTAACTAGTTTAACAATTTTTTTTTTACGTATATTGCTGCTTATTGTTAGCTAACGCATTGACTAATATTCACAAATGTGACAGTATTGTTAGGTTTTTTTTTTTTTTCATGGTGTGCCTTTTTTTTAACATTTTTGTTAGTTCATGGAATATTTGTAAATTTTCTCTAAAGCAAAAAAAAAAAAAAAAAAAAAAAAATTAAAAATAAATAAATATATATGAAGTAAAGTAAAGGTGTTATTACAGCCATCAATGTTATCCAGTGTTGGCAGAGACTCTGAAACAAGGTTAAGATGACCACATAAAAAATGTTGTGCAAATGTCCCTACATCAGTGTTTTCTTGAGAGATGTAGGTATATTATTGTTAGGCCATATTTTTGTAGTTATTTTAGAATGTATTAAATCACTTCTAAAACTCATAGTTCTGACTCTTATTGCCCTTTTTCTGTGTTTTCCAGATCTGCTGCTTATATTTTACTATTGGAGAGCAATAGGAGACAAGTTTTTTGTAATCCACCACCTGGCAGCATTGTATGCTTACTACTATGTACTGGTGAGTTCACTGTTGTCCCATAACAGAACATGCAGGCAAGATGGGAAAGAGACAACCAAGAGTGAGCAGTGATAGTGTCAGGTGTGCAGCTGGTGCTAGAAGCTCTGTGTTCACTGGCTGACGCTCCACGAGCATTCACTTACAACACTAAACTGTAAACAGAGAAACGGGATGGGGTTTTTTCTCCCCCAAAAGGATTCTTCTCATTTGTATCCTAAATATGCATCACATTTTTTTGACCCCATCTGTGGCATGTGACCTGTTTCTCATAATTGTAAAAGTGTATAAAGTCCTTCTCTTGGCTATTTGACTACTTAACTTGTCCTATATTTAACTACTGTATGCAAAGTCCTCATCTTTAGAAAATGTGTTTGTTTATTTATAATCATGTGGTTGACTAACTATGCAAGAACCAACTTATTGATAATTTTAAAGGAATATTTCACCCAAAAATGAAAATTCAGAAAAAAAACGTACTCGCCCCCGAGGAATTCCAGATCTGTATGAGTTTCTTTGTTCTGCTGAACACAAAGGAAGACCTTTTTTTTTTTTTTTTTTTTTTTTTGGTCACCGTGGACCTCCATAGTTTTTTTTTTTATTTTCATTTATTTATTTTTTTTTCCTATTATGGAAATCTTAAATAGCATGTTAAATATAGTGCTATTTATTTATTAAAAAAATGATGCTGGCATGGTGTGAATTTAAAATTAATTTCTTATTTATTCGTTGGCACGGTACATTTGAACCATTTTAACGCAGTGTCAATACATACAAACACGTTTATAAAATGTTTTAAAAAGTCAACCTTTGAAAGCTTTTATGAATCTTGAGACTTTTGTTGTATTCTACTCCTAGTTTCGAACACGATCACCTCTCTTTTGTAGAAAAACAATTCTGCTCATCCCTATTTAGCGTATTCCTTGTTAAACGCGGTTTCCTGATAGTTTCCGTTACCAGCCCAGATCTTCACCCACTAGACTACACCACTGAGGCCTCTACTGTTCACTCTTGGTTCAGTTGTACGGTTACCCTCTAGGTCACCAGGTTCTGTAGCTGACTATGATGATGATGATGATGATGGTATTTTTTGCATGGAATGCTCATTGACGGTTATGCAGAAGTCCATTTTCTCCTCCTCCTACCTCACTGACCCCCCCCTCCCCCCTCCTCCTCAGCAAGTCTTATCGGTCAGTTCTGGCCGGCTTTCGGCCCAGACTGCACCAGATTGGATTGTGTGCATGTGTTGATGCTCTCTGCTCCTGTGGTGCCGCTGGAGGGTTTCCTTGTGTGCATGCTCTGATACCTCCCCCTGCTTTGAGCCGATCTTCCTCCTAAACTCTCTCTCTTCTAAAACCTAACATCCACGTCTCAACTGCAGGATGAGTAACAGCCAGAAAGCGCTTGTTTGACGGGCTGATGCACACTCACGATATGGGAAGGTTTTGCTGAATAACAGGTTGATCTGGTCCTCACCTGATTCTAAGTAATTATGCATGTAGTTTACATGTTGCGCAGGTTATTACTTGTGCCTTTTCATAAAAATTAGTTCAAATGAACCTTTAAGATGAAAACGGCATCAGTTGATGCTCAGTTGTTTGGCATGGGTCATTCTGTAAAATAGATTTAAACTCTGTAAATAATTTGTTGTTAATGGGTTTATAAATATTTATAATGCATAATTTAGCTTGAAATAACAACACTAATGTTTATTAATATACATATTGGGAAATAATTTAAGAAAAGGTAACAGGGTTGACACAATGTGACAATGTTGCCATTCCAATAAACAAAAATCTTTCACTATACTGTGCTCAGTTGCCCATTTATTAAAACGATTTATACATTATTATAATTATATAATGATGATTATTGCTATATAATTGTTTGTTAAAAACATGATGATGATTATTAATAATAATAATAATAATATATTATAATATTAATAGTATTTATTTATTTATTTTCTTATGTTTATTATAGAAGTAACATTTTAAAACCTCAAATCTCCAACATTTTAGGGAGATTTAAAGTAGAATCTTTTTTAAAGAGCTTAAAAGATATATATATATATATATATATATATATATATGTATGTATGTATATATATATATATATATATGTATGTATGTATATATGTATAAGATTTAGGAACTTATGTATTATGTATGTCAGGACATTTACATTTACATACACTACATTTAAAAAAAAAAAAAATTTTTTGTTTAATAAATGTAACTATGTAACTCTTGAAAATATTAACATGCCTTATAACAACTACATATGCTATTGAATGAAATTGTAAGTTTAAGATTTAAAAGCTGTTAACTGTAAAAGTCATTAATGGATAAGAGTAACTTGACATGTTCGTGACAATGCACGAATGGTTAAAACAAACTTTATCATATGCATCTATAATAATTTTAGTCAGATATATTGCGCACCTCGAGTCATACAATACATAAAACGGGCAGCCAAAAAGCACTGGTTTTGCAGAATGACCATGACAAATGACATTTAGTGGCTTTGTTTATCTCCTCACTTTTTTGTAAACGGCACCACAAAAAACAACAAACAAAAAAAAAACAAACTCATTCCTAAAAATGCATCTGGGGCAGCGACTGATGATATTAATGGCTATACTGTTGCTTATATACCCTACATTTACCTTTGCACTCGTTTAATGCAACCTTGAGGATCGCCTCAAACCTGAACGTGCATTTTGTTGTCAGGATGTAGACCATACTGTCACTGGTCACTTTTATGACTGCCATTTCAAGCCTTTTTCTAAATTTATTCCAAGATCACCGGTCTAGTTTAACGTGGAGCTGGAAGTCTCTGTTGGGTCTCACTGAGTAATTAAGTCTGTCGTTGGAAATGTCATTCGTTGTTATTGTTTCCTGTGTTTTAGAAATGCTACTCGTATTAAAACCAGAGTCTTTTTGTTAATTACTGCAGACTAAATTCCAATGTTCGCCTTATTTTTAGAACGGCGCGTAAGAAACCCCATCAGTGTTTTAATAACTGTGCTTCATCTATATTTAGTGCCGACACTGAACCTTTAGCGGTCTATCAAACAGTTTTGTTGTTTTCTTTAAGAAGTAGAATAAAAATGGAATTAATTTGTCAGTGTGTCGTGCGATTTGTTTCTCATAGTGCATGTCCAACGAGTCTTAAATGTTGTTGCTGCTTCTGTGTCGTTCGTTCTTTTTGCATTTTTTCTGCACCTTTTTTTCCAAGAATCTGTCTGTCAGTCTGTCTCTGTCCCACCTAACATGACTTCTTGAATAACGCAGCCTCACTTCCTCTGACCAGCAAAACCCTTCATGCAAAAACTACCAGTGTCACTGTTAGTCGGGTAAAGAGATGAGGGCTATAGGCTTGGCTGATCTAGATGGACTCTCTCCTGTCTTGTCTGCTGTCCTGCTGTTATGGAACTCTGAGCAGTTACTGAAGCCCAGTTACAGTATGGACTTACCAGTACCTAGGGGTACCAGCATGCATCTGCTAGCCAACCTGATTATTATTTTTGTTATCCTTGATTGTTATATGGCCCATTTTGCAGTAAGTATGCTAATGTGTGTTTCAATTGCAGCCCTTAAGGTAAGTGCGTTAGCGAGAAGCCAAATGTTTATTCTCTCGCTGTAGGACCGATGATGTTAAAGCCGGTTTGGACGGGAATGTTTTTTTAGTTTTTTTTTTGGAACGGGTCTGAATATTCCTCGCTTTGCAAGGAAAGGCTAAAAAAAGGCTTCATTCTCTGACAGAACGTGCATGGCTGACCATGCAGTGAGATCCAAACGTCTGAGACCTCGTTTGTACTTAACATAAAAATAAATTATTAGCATTTTGGATTTTTTTTTTCTTTTAACACTGGTATGACAAAAAAGTAAAATAAAATAAAAAAATGATTCAAATGAAATGTTCACTTTGAAATGGAAATTCTGCCATCGTTATTTATTCTGTTCCTACTTGTTCCAAACCTGAACGAGTTTCTGTCTTCTGTTGAACACAAAAGAATAATAATAGTTGGTGGTAGCCCTTGACTTCTGTAGAAATTCTGTGTTGTAGGTGTCAATGGCTACCGCCGGGAATTTAACAATGACCGTAACAATGCTGTGAACAAGATTGGTTGCCAAGTTATCATGTTTCAAAGTCACATGGCTTTTTTTATCAGACAAAACGTTTATCCTACTCAAATGTGCGTATTTTCTTTCTCCCCCAAAAAAAAAAATATATATATATATATATATATATTTTTTTTTATACACCACCAAAATGCGCATAAAAATACAAAAAAGGAGCACAAATTAAATACTAAGAAATTCTGGAATTAGTTGCTTTAGTTATGAAATAAAATACATTTTAATATATATGATATTGATTTCTATTCTTGTTGTCATGTGTAGTTAGGAATTCAAAATAGGTTTTCCCCTGGTGGTTTCAGACTTTTGGACTACACTGTATGTGCCTGACAAAATGTGGCTTATTTGAAATGCGGGCTCTGGTTTTTAATTTCACAGTTAACATTGTACAATTATACATGGCATAACATTATACAACTACAAAGAATCTGAATTTAAAAAAAAAAAAAAAAAAAAAAAAAGTTTGGTTTAGATTGAAGCCAGATTATCTCATTTATTCTGCTTCATTTAGTACATGACTGAAAATTATTTTCCATGATATATGTATTTAACAATGCACAAAGTTGACTATTAGCATAATGACTCTTAATTGTCATACATTTTACTCCTTCATACATTGCAGTTTTACATGCAAGTCATTTATAACCTCTCCATATTCACTGAAAATAACATCTAAATATAGACAACAAATACCGAAAGGGCATTATTTGGGCTTAAAATAAATCCTATATTAATAGAATAACCATTTCCATGTAAGCAGCCCTTTTTTCTATTTTTTTTTATATATATCTGTCAGAGTGAAGTATCATAACTCTGCACTGAAGCGATTACTGTAGGTGCCTGACAGCAGGAGATATTGAGACTGTTGGAGTTGATTCATGTGGCTGTGCTTTTCTATAACTCGTGTCTGTGTCATTGTTTGTTTGTTCTTCACCTTGTGTTTCCAGGGTCAAGGAATGTTGCCTTATTTTGCTAACTTCCGTCTGCTTGCAGAGTTTTCCACACCGTGTGTAAACCAACGGTAGGCATTTGACTGATTCAAGTACAAAATATTTAATGAGCGAACTGTAATTTTTGCCCACCATATATGTCTTGAATCCGTTAAAGACAACATGAGATCTGAATTATCACTGTGTACTTCTCTAATAATGTCTGGTTTTATTAATTATGAAAAAAAAAATGTTTCTTCAGCATTTATGCTTAACATTGTGGTCTAATTGTAACAACATTTTTGCATTATTTTGTTATTTTCCTTACCAAAAGTAAAAATATCATCAGATCAGATTTCACTGTGGGTTCACCCAAAAATGAAAATTTGCTGGAATTGTACTCTCCTTTAGGACATTGAAGATGTAGAAGAATTTGTTTCTTCTACAAATTCGAGGAAATTTAGCATTACGTCACTTGCTCATCAAACGATCCTCTGCAGTACATGGGTGCCGTCAGAATGAGACTCCAAACAGCTGATAAAAACATCACAATTATCCAATGTGAATCAAAAAACCTGTAGTTTCTGTATTAGTTTGCAAGAAAGTAATCCATAATTAAGGCATTTTAAGATTAACCTGCTGCTTCTGGCTAAAATAGTCAATAAAAATGCTTTCTCTGGTGGAAAAGTCCATCCTTTCTTGACCCCTCGCATCAGAAACTATCAAAAAATTAAAAAGATAAAAGATAAACAAAAATCTTAATGTTGAGTTTGCTTCACAAAATGTTAATTAATGGACAGTTGTATGGGTTACTTGTCAACTTAAGGCTCATTCTGACGGCACCCATTCACTTCAGAAGACCCATTGTTGAGCAAGTGACGTAATGCTAAATTTCTCAAAATCCGAAACGGTTGCTTTAAATGTCTTAAAATGCAACTTCGTGTTGTCTTTAATTAAGAAATGACACAAATAAACGGTTACAGCATGTCACTTTGCTCACCTGTGTTTTCCAGCTGGTTCTTTGAAGTATTAGGTTACCCCAAAGCCTCCAAGCCCAACATGGCTAACGGGGTACTGATGGCGGTGGTGTTTTTCCTGGTGCGGATCGCTGTCATGCCGGTGTACTACAGCCGAATGTGCTCGGTGTACGGCACGGAGGCCTTCTACAAAGTCTCCTTCGGCGGCCGAAGCGCTTGGATCTTCTCCAGCATCTGTCTGGACATCATGAACGTCATGTGGATGCATAAAATCGCCCGCGGTTGCTACAAAGTCCTGCGTTCCAGCCGGAAATCGAAACCCGAGAGCCAGGAGAACGGAAAAACCGATTGAGCGAAAAAAAGAAAGGGCGTTCGAATTTTACACCACTTGCTCACAGACAGGGTCGTTGTCTTATTGACGGTCTTCACGGGATACTATGGTGTGATGGCGACCGGTAAAAGACTTCGAAAACCACCCCAGAGCAATACTTCAGAGTTAAGACCCCGAAACTCTGGCAAAATCGAGATCCAGTACACCAGAAAAGACTGGCCGCCCGCTTTTATTTTGCGTTCGTTTTGAAACCGTAGACCAAACGTGCAAACGGTGCACTGTTCGGGAACACCGGCTGAACTGTATTTTAACCGTGTTTGGTTTTAATTCTAAACCGTGGGCAGGTAAACCACATTATTTATTCTTCAAAGTTGGGTCCCGTCGCTCTCAATCGCTGTACTGTGCAAAGGGGCCAAGCGGTCAGTCACCTGATGTTCACGTTTACTTCAAAGCCGCGTATATTGACTGTGAAAGATTCATCCACGCAACTGCACTGCACTAAACGAGGGAAGTCAGCAATCTGGATCGGTGTACTAAAGAAGAATTAATGTCACATAGATATTTTGTCGAATGCACCTGATGAGATCCAACTGTTGGTTAAATTGGTGAATATGGTAATATATATATATATATATATATATATATATATATATATATATATATATATATATATATATATATATATATATATACACACACGAGATGTGAGCAGTGATCGCTGTTTTTAAGAATGAAACCTGTTTACACTCGCTCCAGATTCAGTTCGGATTTCGCTCCTCCCATAAAACGGACGTCACGCTTTGTTCGCGCTGTACAGTTAACTGCATGCGGCGATGTTGTTCTCTGAATGTTCGCGTTGT
The DNA here is from genome assembly GCF_018831695.1 of Puntigrus tetrazona. Taxonomy (NCBI): domain Eukaryota; kingdom Metazoa; phylum Chordata; class Actinopteri; order Cypriniformes; family Cyprinidae; genus Puntigrus; species Puntigrus tetrazona. The sequence goes on along the minus strand of NC_056722.1, from coordinate 993,118 downwards.
ACATAGAAGTTTTATTGAACATACGGTAATTATTTTAATTACGTCGGTGTACAGTGTATCCGATCAATACTGAATTAAACGATCGAATATGATTTGGAAATGTTTTTAAAAAGGAAGCGTAGCTCGTGAATGTTCGAGGACTTTCTCAAGGTCGGGTCGTTTTCCTGCATCGTACCTAATTTATTGAACCAGTTTTGCACTGGCACAGCATGGTAATGTTTGTACGGCATATTTATTATTTTTTAACGGAAAGATATAAAAAGTCGTCAATGTATCCGAGTAGATATACAGCATACGAGAGAATTCACAATACAGAGATACTTTTATGAATTCATTTTACAATTCACTGTCACTACGTATGACGAATTTAGTGTAGAATATTCATACTGTACACGTGCATTCAGATGTGAGCGCATGAGTTTTATTGATTTTTTTTTTTTTAAACGAATGAAAGACAGTTCGACATGGCTTACAGCGATTTGCGTGGAAACCATTTTAAAGCGGTTCTGTTTTTGATGAACTACGTACTTGAATTTTGAAATGCGTGATTTTCTGAGAGCCACACCTATGTAGAATTGTCTTTACGAGACGTACAGGAATCCATGTCGTAACTTTTTTTATTTTATTTAATTTTTTGGCCTTTGTAAGTCAATCACTCAAAATGCCTTTTTGTTTGGTTAAACCTCTTTTCTTCTAGCGTCGATTTGTACCACGTGGTTCCTCGCATGGTCACGCAAGGATGTATAACTATCACTTTTCGTTGTTTTTATCTTTTTAGTTCCAACCAAAGGTCAAAAGTGTAGAATGGCTGTTGATAATCGTACATATTAAGTAAGTGGTGGCACGACAACAGAAAAATAATCCAGCTGGGCGAATAGACGTGCGTTGTAAAACTACAAGGGTAATCTGAAACAAGGAAAGGAAAAGGGAAAATTAATTCAGTGTAAGTTTCGAAACCTTGAAGCTCACTTCAGAGAAAGCACTGAATAATGAATCTGAGCAGTTAAATGTCATTTTTTTTGGTCAGAAAAATGTATTTTACTTTTACTAGAGGTCTTTTCGATGCATCCAGGTCCAAACCTTCAGTGTTCAAAAGTAATGTTTAATTTATTGAATGTGAAAATGCACAATATCATGACTCTGCGTTTGTGTGTGTTTATGACTGAAGCGTTCCATACACTAACGCCACAGGAAATTGTTGCCATGTAAAGGTTTACATTTGTTACTACGGCGAGCACAGGGACCATCTTCCCATTAAACTGAAGGAAAGTGCATGTATCTGAGGAACGACACAACAGCTATTTTTGAACGTTTCTTCTTTCACGTGTCTTAATTTTTCACTTTCGTTATGCCATTTGCCTCAATAAAGCAATATGTTCATTTTGATCCATGACGATTTTGTATGCCCTTTTTTTCGTATCCTGCGTGTTTTAGATATTTTATTGTATTTTAGCGCACGGAGATTACGACTGGTTAAATATACATTCAACAAATAGAAAAAAAAGCGAAATATACGTTTACGTAGCGGCCCACCGTACGAGCTTTCACATACTAATTAATATTCATGAGCCACGCATGCGTCAAGCCCTGCCCCGCGCGCGGTGCATGCCGGATGAAGCGGAAGTAGCCGTGCACGTTGACATTGCGGAGCGTCCGAGCCGCACATTACACAGAGAAAGGTGAGTTTAGCTGACATTCTTCTTAATCTTTAGTGAACGATATCATTTTATCAATACGCTTAAAAAGCTGGCTACGTTTTAGAGAAGTATGTGGAATGGTATACAGTGACATTGTTTTCAGTGACTGTGTTGTATAACTTATCTTGTAACAGCAGTTACATTTTTGGGTTCGGTAAAAGTCCGAAAATTGTATGTATGATATGTAAATGATCAAAACTATAAATTTTAATACATCCTCTAACTGACAGTGTAGCATGTTAGCCCTAAAAGGTTAATGAACATAAAGTAACATGCATAATTGTTCCAAATCTATAAGAAACGCGTTAAACTGGTTCATTGCACATATTGAAAGTCATATAAAGCCTTAATATAAATATATTATAAATATATTTCGCATATGTTCATATATTGCACATCAAACTGTTTCTCATATGGTGGTACTGTTTTAGAGTTTGTTTTCTGATATAAGGCAATACATTTTTTTTTATTTCAGATTAGGATCAACCTGAGGGTGAGAGATATTTTCTATGAACAGCATAACACAAGTACATACTTGATCTTTAATGTTCTTGATCTCTTCAGGTGTTCATCATGGGTGCGTCCGTATCCAATCTTGCCCCGACTGTTCAGGCAGAGTCTGCAGTGTCAGCAGCGCCTCATTTCAGTGGGGCGTCCCCACCCCCCGGGTGTCCCATGCATCAAGAGCCCCCTAAAAGTGAGTCCTGCGCCATCTGCTATCATGAGCTTGATGTCCGTGGATTGTATGTAATAATTATTCATAATGTGTAATACAAACCCAGGCTCTCCACCTCCTGAGTGCCCCATGCATCAGGCTCAGACGCCGCCGGCCGGTCCGGTGCATCAGGACAGAGCTTATGAGTTTGTCGAATGTCCCATGAGATCTTCTGAGGGAGCCATCGATCCCACGAACATGGTGAGCTGGGCGTCTCATAATAATGGTAGCGCTCTTTGAGATACTTTTGGCTTGTGTGTGTGTTAATGTTGCTTTAATGTGACCCGCAGATGCCCCCTCCAAATCAGGTGCCTGCCCCGGACCAGCCGTTCCCTCTGTCCGTGAAAAGAGAGGAGTCTAAAATCCCCCGATCAGGCACAGGCCAGAACTGGGTTTATCCTTCTGAACAGATGTTTTGGAACGCCATGCTGCGGAAAGGGTGAGTTTACCTTTGTGTTTCTATTCCTAAATCTACGTTTTGTGTAGATGGAGAGCTCTAAGTGGACCAGGTTTGGCTTAGCTTCAGTCTTGTCAATTGATTACTTGGATAGAAATAACACTGTATTTATTCTCCAATTCCACATGGAATAAATGGATGAATTCCAATAGAATTTAATGTTAGTAAGTAGCTTTAATGCTTTTAAAGTCTGGTGTGCCCATCAAGGTTGCATTTATTGCATAATCGAAAATACAGTGATATTGTGAAATATTATAAAATATTTTTTTTAACGTAATTTATTCCTGTGATGGCACAAATATATTTTTTGCTTCCATTGCCCCAGTGTGACATGATCCTTCAGAAATGATTTATTGAGATTAATTGCATCCAAAAAGTTTTTGTTTACATAACATGTGTGTACTGTGTATATTTATTTTATATATATATATATATATATATATATATATATATATATATATATATATATATATATATATATATAAAATAAACAAATACAGCATATATATTTGTAGATATTTACATTTATATGCGCTTATTTGTACATAAATATATTTCATATATAAACAGCACCTTTTTAAAATGTATACTTGCATATATTTGTATTTATATTTATATACATAATAAATATACACAGTGCACACAAATACATTAAAACTTTTGTTTTGGATGTGGTTAATTGTTTGACCACCACAAAAAGAAATATAAAAATGTTTATTTATTTTATATGTAAATATTTTTCTTCAATTATTATTCTTGTGTATAATAATAAAATAATAATAATAATAATAATAATAATAATAATAATAATATTATTATTATTATTATTATTATTAAATTAAACAATATAATTAAAATGTGTTAAAATATAAATGTTTTATTTATTTATTTATTTTAGCCTTAGTTGCAAGAAGATCTTTTTTCTGTTTTACTTGTTGCTGTGCATTCTGAGATTGCCTCTATCTATGTGGATATATACATGCTGCCTTTTGGTTAAATTTGGTATTTTGGCAGGCAAATTTCTGCTTACCGTTTTGGGACTACTTCTAAATCCTTATGCTTTCTACTTCTAATTCCTTTTGCTGAATTACTTTAAATGCCTAATAGCTGTTTGTTATTTTGCTAGGTGGCGCTGGAAGGACGACAGTCTTGCTCCGGGGGACATGACCAATATAATACACATCCACAATCGTAACAACGATCAAGCCTGGCAGGAAATCCTGAAGTGGGAAGCGATGCACGCCAGGTGACCGCAACAGCTCTCACTTTCACATGAGAGCATACCGTGATAAAAAAGTGTCTTTTTATTACAAGAACTTAATACTTTCATCCAGCAAGGAAGCATTACAGTTTTCAAAAGTGAAAGTAAAAATTCTAATTCTATAACAAATGCCTTTTAAAACGTTCTACTCATCAAATAATCCTGAAGAAATTATGAATTGCTACAGGAATAAAATGCATTTGAAAATATATTCAAATAATGAACAGTTATTTTAAATGATAATAATATTCACTATTTTTTAGCTTTATTTTTTATCAATTAAACTAGACCTTGGCTAGTATAACAGACTTTTTTCTGTATTACGTTGCATTCTAACAAAGTGTTTATACTGTTATCAGATATGATGGCGACTGATAATAAAGTAACTTGTGATTTCGAACACGTTTTAATCACATAAAAGCTTCGACATCGCCTCCTCAGTCCCGTTGCTGGTGATAATATGGTGTTAGTCGCCTTCTGTTCGTCATTTGGTGGTCACTGGCAGCGTGATCCGCTTTGTTTTACAAACTGCCAAGCACGCAAGAATCATCGCGGCGCCCTCCGTCACTGTTTGTTTCAAACACGCTTGTTTCTGGCAGCGAGTGTCCATGCGGTCCGTCTCTGAAGAGATTCGGGGGCAAAGCCAAAGAGTTCTCTCCCAGAGCCAGAATGCGTCACTGGATGGGGTGAGATATAAATACGAATCCCAAAAGAAGAGTTTAAAGTGCTACAGAGTAGCCTGACTTCTCTATGTCGACCCTCTCTGTAGATACGAACTGCCTTACGACCGACACGACTGGATCGTAGATCGCTGCGGAAAGGAAGTCCGGTACGTCATCGACTACTACGATGGGGATATCGATAAGGACACCTACCGGTTTTCCATCCTTGACGTGCGTCCGGCTTTCGACTCAATGCAGGCCGTGTGGGATCGGATGAGGGTGGCCTGGTGGCGCTGGACATCGTAAAATCCATCGTTAAACGTTTTACTTTTTTTTTTTTTTTTTTTTTTTTTTTTTTTTTTTTCCATCACTAAGACTATTCAGTTCCGATCTGCGCTGCTGAGTTCTGACTGTAAACATGAATCTTTGCAAATGATTGCACATTGAGAGACTTAAAGGTCGCGAGGGTTCTCTGTCGGAGACCGCAACGAATCAGTGTTTTTATTTTTTCTTCTGATGGGGTTCTGAATTTTTATTTTTTCTGCTTGTTGAGTGAAGGTTATCAAACTGGAAAGCTCGCTATCTGATCTTGTTCAGAGGTTAAACATATCCGCTGGTTGTTTTTCTCTCTCAAAAGCAAATTATTGAGTGTTTTGGTTCACGTTGAGAGCAGGTTGGCAGCTGTTAGCATTTGTAGCCGATGGTTAGGTGGTTTTTGCTTTTGAATGTAATTGATTTCAGGGAAGCGTATGAAATAATGTGGAGTGTTTTTTAAATCCATTGTTCAGTCGGTCAGCTCTTCGATACTCATTCTGTTTTCAGATTTAAGATTTGTTTTCTTAATGTTTGGGTTTATTTATTTCGTGCAAACTTCATTACTGTGTGTGTGTGTGTGTGTGTGTGTGTGCGCTAAAGTGTTGCTAATTATGTTCCCTTTGAGTGAGAGTGCTTCTGAGAGCCCCCCTGATTTCTCTGAATAAATATCATTTGTAACCCAGTTCACTTGTTTTAAATCTGACCTGCAACAAATTATAATTCAGACTTTCAAAGGCTGATTGTTGAGTGTTTTTTCGTGTTGAGGGCAATTGGGTGGCTGTCTATGCTGATGAATACGATCGATGCGATGAAGTATATATTAACATTTTTTTGTTCGCTTTTAAAGCCCTTGTTCATCCTGCAGTCAGTTCAGCTTTAAAGTAATGTAATTTTATCATATACGCTGCTTGAGGTCTGCCTGCTCTCTAAAATTAATTCTGATGTATTCAATGTGACCTGCCAAATTTTAATTCCAAAATGTAAATCTGTACATTCTTAAAAGTACACGTGCTCGGCTGTTAGTGCTTCACTTTCCAGATTACTCCAGTAGATGGTGCACTTTCCTCAGGAAACGCTTCTTTTACTGCCGTCTTGTAGTGATGGTGACTACTAGGATCATAAAGGTTTTTACATCTCGCTCCAAGACAAATCTACACAGATGTATTGGTCTTGATAGGTTTCTGGCGTGGTATAAAATGAGCTTCGTAAAAAGTTTATAAAATAATTACGGTCCTTTGTTACTTTAATGCATAATCTCACAGTGCATTTTTTTCACAACGGTGCAGTTCTAAGGCCAATGGATATTGTGTAATATTGATTTTAAAATGATGCACTACAAACTTTTATTTTATTTTTAAATAATAGTGTCAGTCTACGCACTTTCATCGCCTTTAATCCAGATGCTTTCACAGATACATATTGAACAATGAATAGCTATATGCATATTCTATACTACTTTTTTATATTATTTATACTACATCGATTAGTTTCTATGATTATTTTATGGTTTAGGATATAGACATTGGTGTTGTTTCAAAGCGGCACTGCTACTTAAACGTAATGCCACAACTGCAGTTTTCAGAGAAAGATTTTGGGATATACAAAAATTAAATCGCAGTAAAAAGGTCACACAGTTTCCTGTTTTTGGTTCTTTGTACAGATAGGTCTGAGGACAAACTTCAGTTTCAGGTGAAGTCACGTGTGCAGAAGCTTTGGGTTTTTGTGTCTGAGTAGGTGTGGGAAAGAAATCTTCGCTCACCGCCGAGAATAACCTCCACCTCCGGGGAAGGCTTCCGCCTCTGTTTGTCCTTTACCGATGGGAAGCTGATTTTGGTGATTTTTACAAGCAGTTTTTCTGTGACTGATCATCACTCTGTGTTTGAGGGTCCATTGCCCGCTCTGTGTGTGGTGACAGAGATACTGTATGTTTGTATTTGGTTTTTTTCGCCTGGGTTTCTGTTTGGCAGGGAACCAGAAAAGCCCCTTGTAGTGCGCCGAGCGGATCTCCAAACAGCCCGTGGCGGTGGAGTCTGGCGGAGAGATTCAAGCCCCCTGCAATCCTTCCAGTCTGTTTCATTTACATACCAAAAGATGCATAGCTGTGCCAAGTACAATAACCAGGCTTTGTCTAGATTCCAGAACTGTAACATTAATTACGGGAAGGAGTAACAGTTGGGAAGTTTCTAGTTTGTGGGTCACTGGTGGTCCTGACACGGATGTTCAGATGTTGGCTGATGTTTTTTTTTTGCTTCTTTACCGTGTTTTTTGTGTGTTGCAGATTCAGTCCCACTTATTTTTAGTAGTTCGGTTAAGACGAGCTTGTTTGAAAGTGGTTAGTGAGTGCAGAATTATCATCGCTGGCTAAAAATGAAAAGGAAACCATCAACATTTTCATTGCTTGAAATGATTTAAACATCGACCGAAGTGAAATATAACATTTTAAAATTATTTCATTTCGGCTGGTTACCATTTCTCATTTTTGTTCAGTTTAATACTATGATAACTTTATGCTAACTGTATTTTTTTAAAAAAGAAACAAGATAAGAAAAGTGACGGACACAAAATATAAACTAAAAACAATATAAGAATGATTTAAATTTCTATTTTTATTCACAGTTTTAATATTACAGACACAAAACTATAAAATGACTGTTAAAATTATTCAAACAGACATATAGATGAAATAAAACAGTAGAATAATTAATTAAAATAATTTAAATGCCATGAAAGAACCATTTTTGTTTTCACAAAGATCTATCTCTTACCTTTTTAGAATCTGAAAATTCTTCTTTCACCACAAATAACTTTTTTTTGTGAAACAGAAAAGTTCTTCAGATGATAAAGGTTCTTTATTTCGACAAAAAGTTGCAAAAAGGCATTGTGAAGCACCTTTATTTTTATTTTGAGTGTAAAGTTTAAAGTGCTTTCAGTGTAGCTTTAGTCAGTCAATTTATATTTTTCTATTTTATAATGTAAATTTAAATGTATAATATTAATTTGATTTGAATTAAATTTATTTTTGTATTTTATGCCACAAAAGCTGTTGATTAAACTTCATTTGTATTAAACCCATATAACTCCTGTAGGCCACACTTAAAAATGTATAAATGCCATTGAATATCAATCCAGGTGGCATTTATTGGAAGGAAAGATAGCGCAAGCGCACTTTAGTGTTATATAATGCAGACATTCATACATTTTTAAGTGGCATAAGTGTCCAAACTGGCTTTGGGTCACTGCATATTTATACAAAATGTGAATATGCCTTATCTAGAACAGAGGGAAATCTGAATCTTCTTGTATGTCTGTGTCTTATCCCTCGTTTAAGTGTAATTGCTTGTTTATAAGCAGCTGTTTTAAATGCAAAGCCCATCCGCGATTTGCATCCGGACCACTTCTCCCACACACTTTACCGTTAACACACAGCGAGAAAACAACACACTAGAATTGGTAATTCTGCTCTTTCTACATGCTAATAATAAAGAAAACGGCATTATGCTGAAACTAAATGAATGCATGCATGGTGTTTAAAGGCTGTCAGTCTGAGGCCTTCAACAGGAAGACAACAGTCCCACAGGAAGCTTTACTGCTCTTAGGAGTTTGATTTAAAAGTGAAATGTGGTTACCATGGAGACAATTTTATGACACCCCAGGACCATTTTGCACGATCAGTGTGGGTTTATTCTGCACACATCATTTATTTTCTTTGCAGTTCTATTATACACAAGGGCTATTCGATTGCACCTCTCTAAATTCCTTTCCAGTAGAGGTTTCAGTGGTCAAAACGTTGAATGAAATTAAACAAGCGACATTTATTTCAGGAAAATTAATTGTAAATGTTCGCTAACACACCCGTAATATCTTGCAAAAAAAAAAAAAAAAAAAAAAAAAAAAAAAAAAAATATATATATATATATATATATATATATATATATAGACACACACTATATACTAAACCTGTTTAACATAAAAATACCTTAATATATAGATATAGTTATTATGCATATACATATTATATAACATATTCCTGGTTTCACAGATGAGTCAATATTAATTTTTCTACGTATATGTTGCTTTTGGGGAAAAATACCTTTTTATAACTATGATTAGTGACTTTTAATTCCATATTTTTTAGTTTAGTTTAACTGTTGGTAGTACATAGTGTTTAAAAAGGCATAAGGAGGTGCATACTGGCCAGTTTAAAATGAAATCTATGTAAATCTAGTTTTCATCTTGTATTTAAAGTGTACAGTAAATCCACATTTTTATGTCATGATCGGTTTGCTTGTGGACGTGCGACTGTTAAAGCTGTAACGCCGTGACTAAATTTCCCTCTTTGTAAACTGCACAAAAATCCGATAATTTATTCTAGCCAAATAAGTGCAGTGCCAAGGCAAAGCAGGACCTCTGAAATTAGAGAAGAGATATTTATCCTTGACACAAGAAAGTTAGGGGGGTCTTTAAGGCGTTTACAACATCAAGAGGGTCCGAGCGGCCCTCAGGCTGCCGAAATCCACAGCCGTCAACATTCAGCATCCAGTCTGACTTCCTCACCTCAGATAATTTATGCGCCCAGCACACCGCCAGAGGGCTTTTGAATACATTAGGAGCCACGACCGGACCTCACACTGTTAGTGTGTGCGAGCACCACAGGTCACGTTCTGAAAGGACCCTACTAGTTTGTGGCCAAAGGATTGGCACGGATCCATCTCAGACGTTCCCTCCGGGGAGATTTGATACGCAGCCCGCTGGAAGAGAGAGAGAGAGAGAGAGAGAGAGAGGGTGAGAGCCTTCCACGAGGCCTAATCAAACCGGTTTCAATTTGTGCCGTGGGCTTATCACAGCACTGGAAGTGATGAGTTCTTGACTTTTATAGTGCAGTCAACCAGCACGCTGAGATAGGCAGGCCTTCCGCATTGTTTTTTAATGAGCTCTGATGGAAACAGGTAGAAATCGGCTCGGCTTAATAAGTACAGGGGGAAAGCAGCTCATGCATAATGACTAGCGCAAAGATCAGACGTCCCACCCTCTCCACCCAGATCAATAAACCCAGCCTCATACGCGGCGTCTTATCGCGGTGAGAAAAGATGAAATATCAGCAGCTGTGGAATAATTGTTTTGTCTTCGATTGTTTGCGCCACTGTGACCTCATTTCTGTCCCATCACGACTGGATGGATGCTTCATCCCGTCTGATTGGCTTTTGCTAGTGACCGGCGTTCGACCGGCAACAGGCACTAATTATTTCTTAGATTAGTCGTCATTTAATGTAACCCCGGAGCTACACCGATTCATGTGATTCTGTATAGTGTCTGTTTGTGAAACCGCGACAGAGTTATAGGTACTGTAGTTTATCTGTGCTATGTGCCTCATTTGGAGTTAAAGGGTTAAATGGTCGATAGGGTTTAAGATACTAAAGCGCAGTAATCTCATGGCATTTTTCACGTTTTCTGAAGTCAAACGAAAGATTTGCGTGACTTTTAACAACGGCAAACAAATCATTGAGAGAGTGAGTAGAATAGAATCGCATGTTTAGTAAATAAATAATTCAGACGGGTTGTGTGAACTGAATCAATGATTCATTGAAAAGATTTGACTCAAATTAATCATTCATTCTCTAAACGGATATTGCTACTTCCCTCATTAACAAATTGTAACATTTGTGATATTTTTTGTTTTGTGTTATATATATATATATATATATATATATATATATATATATATATTTTTTTAATTTCTATAGCACCTAACTATTTTTCAAGTGATATTCAGTACAGACTGTATGGCCCAAATATATATTCTGTATACATTTTTTATATATAGGTTTTTTTGCTTTTTTTATTTTCCCTTAATTATTTATTTCTTCATCATGTTTCTTGGTTTATTTATAATTTCTTTCCACAGAGTCTCTAAAACGCTTTTGTATTAAAATGAATTATCGCCAGTGGGGTCTCAAAATCTGTTGACCCCACTGTACACACGCATACAATTTTACGCATGATAAATAATTTTTGCCGACGTGTAATGTGTAGAGAAAGATAAGAATGCGATATTACGTTTTTTTCTCCGCCGATCTCCATATGTCTAATTGTGCTATCCGTCAGTTTCCCGGCTTCCAGGGTGTTTTAGTTAAATGGATTCTTGATGTTGAATTAAAATGAGCTCTTTTGGGTGTCTGAAGAGCGCAGTGGATTAATTATACCCATCTCATTGTAATGGCCGACCATGGTGCTCCTATCCGGCCATGAGTGGTAATAGCTTTTGATGATGATCTTTTATCCAATTACTGACTGGTGACCTGTGAGGCTACCTGTGTTTGCGGGCTCAGGTTGGATTCATTAGTGGGATAAATCCGCTCCTGACCTGCTGGATTGGACTGGATTTTGGGGCCGAGCAGCTTGTGTTTTTTCAGGAAAAGGAAACGTGAGATTGACACCACCCCCACCCCCACCCCCGCTCCCAGATATCAGCTCTGTGGCTGTGATAAATGGTAACGGCCGAGGGAACCTCTGACCCCGTTCAACAGGGACCCCGGCCTGATAGACAGAGAGAAGACAAACAGCACAATGGAGAGGAGGAAAGACACTCCTGCTCCCTCAGGTTAGGAGCCCCGGTGGCCCCTGGGAGGAAAGATGTACACATAGCCATTTCCGAGCACGGCTGCTATTATCTCCACAGGTCTTAAATAATAACAGTGTGTGTGAGAGACAGAGGCTGCGGGGAGATTACTGTAATCAGACCATACAGTACATGAACGGACGCCCTGCGGCACGGCAGTAGGTGGGATTCTGGGATGCGCTCTGGATGTTGTCTTCCCGGAAAGATTTGAAACTCGAAATGAACCTTTTCTGCCGCGGTTCAAGTCATTTTCTCGGCTCGGCGATGAAGGAGAACGATAACTACAACTTTAAAGTGTAGGTTTCTGATGTTCTCCGTGAAGTGATGGCCTTTAAAATGACGTGGGCGGGTTATTAACGCGCTTTATTAAATGTTTTTATACGCTGGAGGTGAAAGGAAAGCGATTAAGGATTTAAAATTAGTATCGCGCTTGCATCAAGTTCACATTCTCTGTTCTCCGGCTTCATTAGTTACATTATTAGCTTTAATCTCATTAAAAACGTATCATACGGAATGAAAAAATTGCTATTTTTGCAGTAATGGCCTCAAAGTATACAGTGACCTTGCCTGAAATACATGAAAGTCTCTGTATTAGATAACAAAAAATTAAAAACAAGTGGCATCTGCAAACCAAGATTGATGCAGTTGTCTAAAGCTAAAACTTTAAATGAAATAAAATCATCAGAAAAAGAAAAAAAAAAATAAATAAATAAATAAATAATAATATAAATATATATATATATATATATATATATATATATATATATATATATATATATATAAAAATTATTTCAGCTAAAATTCCCATTCTAAAACAGAAAAAATTAAACCCAAAACTATTGAAAATGGCACAACTAAACTTCACATGCAAACTATTAAATAAAAACATCTCAATGAAACTAAAATAACAATGCTATAAATAAATAAATGCGAGAGACTTAAAAATGTAGTTTGATATCGTGACATTCATACAGCCAAAAAAAAAAGCGAAACATTTTTTAAGTCTTGTTAAAAAAAGCGATTTAAAAAGCAAATTCGCTTCAAAAAGTAATATGACGGCGCTGAGCTGCATCAGTCCGCCTGATCACAAACTGAACGATACTTTAAAAATCCTCTTAATACCGTGTTAGTTAAAACATTTCTTCTAAGGTGCAATTTGGAGGTTTACCGACATCCTCTTGCAATCCTATATATTTTATTAAATACATTTTAAGGCAGTCCTTAAATAATCTAGAAATATTTGACAGCACATGAACTATATTTCAGAAGTCTCGCAGTGTTTTTATACAGGCAGTGTCCTGAGGCTAAGTACGTTTACAAGTCAGTCCCCTGCCCTTGTCAAATTAGCATTATGGTTTCTTAATTACAAAAACAGTCAGATTACAGCAGCTCATTAGCATGCACCCTCCTGCACTCATGAATAATGTATCAAAGGTGTGCAGATGTCTTGTATTCACTCAGAGGAAACAGGTTATAACCAGGCAAACACCTGCATTTGCTAAATGAGGCCGGATAGGGAAGATCTTCAGAATGGTTGCAGTGTAGTTTATTGTTACTGTTAAAAGATGTTTCCAATCGAACTCTGCAGTGATTTGCCACATCCATCTGTCTTTTATTGTAGAAGTTAGTTCTTTTATGTTTACATGCCGCGGTCAGGCATTTCATCCTTGAAAATTAAGAACAAAACTGTTTATTATAATTCAAAGGTTAATTTTAATAGTCATTTGTAGACATTGTATTAACTATAAGTAACTTACATGTCTTAGACATGTCAACTAATTCTCATTAACATGTCTAAGTCCCAGATGAGATTGTTAGGAATTTTTTAGGTTAGTAGAATAAGTTGACATAAGTGACTTTAAATTGCTGGGGTATACTGTAAAAATAGCCAAAAATACATTGTATGGATCAAAATGACAATTTTTTTATGCCAGATTTTTCTTTTATGCCAAAAATCATCAGGATATTGAGCAAATATAATGTTCCATGAAGATACGTTGTAAATGTATTGCTAATTGTATATGCATTGCTAAAAACCTCATTTGGACAACTTTAAAGGCGATTTTCGGAGTATTTCGATTTTTTCCCCAGATATTCAAATGGTTGTATCTCGGCCAAATATTGACCTATAGTAACAAATACATCGAAGCATTCGTCTTCGAGGTGATGTATGAATCTCAGTTTTGAAAAACCGACACTTAAGACGCTTTCAAAGTTTCTCGTGGCATGTTGCGGACCAATCAAAATAAAGTGCTAGGAGACGTGAAGCTGCTAATAGTAATGACTGCTGGTCATTGCAGAGTTACTTGCTCTCAGCAGAATGTCTAAAGCGTGCCGTCGAAATAAAGTGTCTTCAATTTAAAATGCGCATTTCAGGCCGTTTCGTGCAACGCATTTGATTGCTGCAGTATCACGCGCCGGCCACGCGAGGACACCGTTGCCCTTTAACAAAAGCCGCCGCTTTCTCTGTGCGGGTGAACGTATGTCACATCTGATCGCAAGTCTCTTTAAATATAAACTCAAATTAATGAGAGTGGATAGACACATTATGCGCCGAATTATGTTTAATTGGACTTCTTTAAATAACACTTACTGTCAGACCGCGTGTATCCCCGTAGAAATGTTTATTTCTGCCTTCCTCCGCTCTCGCGCGATGGCGTCTTCTGTCAGCGAATTAACCGAGCTGTCACGAGCAATTTGACGAAGGCTTTCAGATAAACCTTTCTTTATTCGTCTCTTCTGCTTTGGCGTTTTTGCTTTATCGAGGACCCTTCGCGTCGTTGGCCGCGCGAGCGCTACAGCAAACGTCTTTTCTTGGCTCTGGAAGCGTGTTCGTGGTGTTTTCTCGCACTGCATTGCGCTTTCTCTGGCTCTTGGCTGACACAACGCAGCGTGGCCTGTGTTTGTTTGGCGCCGTGCCCTCGCAAGCCCGAGCTCAGCCCTGGGTCTGTTGCATTTAGGCCAGAAATCCTGACCCGGTAATTCCCAGAGAGAGCAGCACAGGCCAGAGAACGCGAGTGAGCGGAAAACATTGTTTGGAGATGCAGGAGTCAGAAATGGAGCTAGTTTAAGGACAGGGTTTGGCTGGTTAGCATCGTCAGGTTGACTTTTGCATTGTTGCAGGAAGAAGCATTTCGGATAAGTACACAGCTGTTTTCAGCACTGATAATAAATGATTCTTGTGGCGTATTAAATGGCGTATTAAAATGATTTATGAAGGATCACGTGACGCTGAATGATTTCTGAAGGATCACTGATAGATTTGCATCACACTTTATATAAATATCCAAATAGTAAACGGTCGTTTAAAACTAAAATGATATTTCACGATATTACTGTATTTTGGATTAAATAAATGCAGCCTTGGAGAGATTTAGAAAAAAACTAAAAAAAAAACCTGACTGAGCCCAAAAATTTGTACATGTTATGTATTGCGTGTTTTCCATCTAACACCACTTCCCGCAATGTAAAAGGATGTATTGAATATTTAAATATCAAAAAAGTTACTTTGTTTCTGCGCTGTAAAAATGAGTGATTTTTGAGTGAAAATCATATGACATATTGGCTAGATTTAAGTTGACTTTTTTTAACCAGTTGGACTATTTTGTTTTGTTTTAAACACAAGTCTAACAGAAAAAAAATACTTGATTTAAAAAAAGAGAGGTTTATGCGTAAAATGTTTAGGTAAGTTAAGTGAAAGTTTCCCCTTTTCAAAGGGATTATTCCATGACTAAAATTAGTACTGTCAAGATGATTAATTGCATCCAAAATAAAAGTTTTTATTACATAATTTGTATTGTGTATAATGTGTAAATACATACAGCATACATGTTTTAGAAAATATTTATATTGATTTACATGTATATATTTTATATTCATATCATTTATATAAACATTTAATATATAAAATGTAATATATTTTTATTAAATATATAAATGGTGGTGTGTGCACAGTATACAAACACATATTAATGTGTGTATGTGTTTATATATATTTATATATATATATATATATATATATATATATATATATATATATATATATATATATATAATATACTATACAATATAATATAATATAACTTGGTTGCGATAAATGTTTTGACAGCACTAATTAAATGTAATATTTTGTAGCAAATGTAATATTTTTTTCCCTACAAAATGACAATCCAACATTGTTTGAAACCATCATACTTCAGTCTTGTTCATATCTTGTTGTATGTTCCACAGATTAAAAAAAAAGTCAGGTTTGTAACGACATTAGGTAAATTTTTTTGTATGAACTATCACAGCCTTATAGATGAAGAAGTCACGACACCTGTGTGTTAAGGTTCTCAGAAACTTCTAGAGAATCAAATGTGTGTATGAGCGTGAATTCTTGGGCTTGACATAACGTCGCTCATCCGAGGTCCTGGTTGGGTTCATCCTGCCCTTTGCTCGCTAATACTGATAGATGATGTCTGTCAGAAGGGTCAGTGGCCTCCCGTCATGCATCAGGGGCCGGACTGAAGGCCACTGAAACAATCAATGACAAACCAATCAGAGCGGCTTCATTTAACTATGAGCGCAGACTCAGCCAATCAGAATGCTCCTCTCTCTCTCTCTCTCTCTCTCTCTCTCTCTCTCTCTCTCTCTCTTCTCTCTCTCTCTCTCTCTCTCTCTCTCTCTCTATCTATCTATCTATCTATCTGAACTCACTTCACATATTTCTACAACGGAAATGGAGATGACAAAAACTAACTAAAAAGCCAGCATGAAAAGCAGATGTACCCAATTAATTTTTAAAGGAAATTAGAGTTAGTTTTTGTGAATGATACATTTTATTTAATTTGTTTTACCTTGCAATTTTTAATCGAATGTCATAACATGATCTTTCAGTGAAATGACTCTCTCTGGCGGCGTATGCTGGATATTTCCAATGATTTATTTAGCTTGCATTCATATCTGCCATCCAATCAAAAACCAATTCATAGAAACCCCTGTACTACTGTTTTTTTGATAATTCACTTGACTGTATGTCACAACCTAGAAGTAAAGATCTGTCGCTACTTCTGTATACGTCTGTAAACGTATGAAAAATATACTTTATTAAATGAATTGCAATCATCATTAGATGTTGTGTTCTTATAAGATAACCTCCTGCCACTTTATTTTATGTATTGAATTTGTTATATATTCAAATTATTATTTATTTAAATGCATAAAATATACATTTCTAATTGAATTTCAATTAATTAAATATTTACATTTATAATGTACATTTTTAAGTTTCAGTCGAACTAGGTTGGGGGTAAATGTATCTAAATAAATTATTACTAATTAAATATTTGTATTTCTAAAAATTATACATTGTTAAATTATAGAGTATTTATTTAAAACGTACATTGATAAATTAATTTCAGTCAAACTAAGTTGAATGTTAAAATATTGACTTAAAATGTTATTATGCCAGCCAGTTTGTTTAACCCTCCTGTCTACACTTAAAAGTAATTTGGTAAGTAATTGCCATGTGTTTTATTCTATATATATTTTATAAAAATATATGTTTCATTTATTAAAAAATTACTTTTATAAAATTGTGCATTATAATGTTAATTTCAGTTAAACTAGGTTGAAATAATCTTATTTAAAAACAATTATTATTTTAATATATTTATATTTCTAAAACATTTTAGCCAACATTTTAGTTTTTAAATCCAAACAATTTATTTAAAACTTAAAGACTCATCATTAACTCCTCAACATTATTTTCTCGCCTGTCTAAACTTAAACCTCATTTGATTTATATGCATTTCTTCATATTTAAATAACTTTCAGCCGAAGCGGTTTGTGATGGCAAAAAGCTGAATAAATGTTCTTTTTTGAATATTAAAATATGTGCTGAAAATCATACCGCACAGAGGCAGGTTGTGTAGTCAGTTGGAAATGCTGGTACTAATTCCTGAGCCATCCAGACAGCATCATTTTGGTTGAAAATGATATGATCTTACATGAACCCAACCAGACTTATCTAAGCATTCCTTCCCAAGCATTAGATCTCTCTCTGATGTGGTCGCTTTCTCATTGCTGTTAGAGTTGGTGTGAAATTTGTTCCTGCATAGACTCTGAATTGCTGCGTGATCTATGTGACGGCCCAGTTTTAATGTAGAGTAGTGGTACGTGTGTGAGCTTGATTAAGCATCTAGCAGATTGCAAGTGCTTTCATTATCCCTGCGCCGGGCGCCACCGCGGCCTCTCAGACCATTTTTTACACTTCGGCAATAATCTTAGTAACAAGCTTGTTTTGAACACAAGGATAACTCATCTCTGCTGGATCTGGTCTTTGCCCCTGTAGAAGTTAAGCTGAAAAAAATCTTCCCAGACCCAGTGCATCTTTGCTGATTAAAAATATACATTTCTTCTTCAAAAAAAAAGACCTAGAGTGGCCTCAAACCGATTCATTCACCTCAGAAAGTCCAATTTTGCAGCTTCCCACTTGAAAATATGCAATACAGCACTACAGGTGTGTAAAGCACAGTAAACGATCTCCGTCGATAATCATACACCTCTTGGAACAAATGCTAGCATCGCTGAAAGTAGCATTGTTTATTCTCCAATTTGGTAGCTAGGAGATTTTTTTTCCTCCACAATCGAACACCTGCAAAGCTAACAATCTCGTTTTATTTCCATAGATGTCATCTTCCAATTGTCAGGCTGAACACCTTTATAGTTTGAAGTTAGAAACATCCCACATATGACTTTAGATGAAACGCAGCAGCAAGCGGCGCTGTAGAGAATCATGCTCTTATAGCTGTATGCGCGTAATGTTAGAAAGTAAGAGATGAAAATTAAAGCGCCAGATTAAGTAATCAATTCAAGAACCTTTTTTTACTTCTTATTTATACCTCAAATGATTGTAGATGTTGACATGTAAAGCACCAATGATGACTTGCATGAAACATGAAACTAACATGAAATTCATCAAAACATTTGTCTGCTTTATATTTGGTTTCTTGAATGCATGAGGTAGGATCACTCTGTTATTTGAATTTTTAATTATTTTCTACATGTAATTATTTGTTAAATACATGTAAACCTATATATATATGTGTACATAGACATTATATATATATATATATATATATATATATATATATATATATATATATATATATATATATATATATATATATATATATATATGAGATTTTGTAAGTAATGGCTTTTAACTTAACCTTTAACTTAAAATCCATCTTGTTTCAAAAGATTTTAAAATGATATATAGGTAAATAGATATTAAAATTCAATTTAATTAGATACTTGAAATTATCTTATTTGTACTAGAGTAATTATAATAATTATAATAAATAATGAAAAGTTGAAATTGAAATACTAAAAGTATTCAAACGAAAAAAATGTAAATATCATTATTTCATTTTAAACCTAAATACGACAAAACAAATGATAAAACAGCTGAAACTTAATACTGAAAAAAACAGCGTATGCAGCAGTAGGCGACCCTGGGCGAGCGGTGACCTCCAGCGATAAAATCACTCTCAGTGCACACGCTTTAGAAGGTATCCTGCTCATATTGGCACTAGACAGCTCTCTAGGTTTAGTAACAGAGCGATAGCGTCTTGATGAATCTTATTACCCTCACACTCACCCTTAAGAGTGGAACAAAGCAGCCCTGTTAGAAATGATTTTATGTCACATTGTAATTTGTTGTGTTTTAGCCCAAGTTCCCATGCTAAAGATCCGGTATCATTAGAGTGAGATTTAACGCGTGGCTCAACCCGGCACCGGGGTGGAATGAGCTGTTTGAATTCTTAACAAATGTAATTTGTCAGTGTTTATTATGGCAGGTGGGGAGGCTTCGCTCGCTGAGGAGGGGGTAAATAGGTACATCCACATGGATTAGCGTTTGAGACGGTATCCCGGGCCTTGGCGAGTATGAACTGGCATCAACCACCAGCAGGCTGTCTGGAGTACAGTCTGCTGATTACTAAAGAGGGAGAAAGACAAAGGAAACGGAGGAAATGGTAAACAGGAAGTGCACCCTGCTTGTGACCGGCAAGAGATCTCCGAACAATCTCAAACCTCAGACTCCAAAGGTGACAGCGGGGCGGACATTTGGGAAGGATTAGACCTTCCTGTAATCCAGCTCTTAGCTGTGCGTTTGAGAGGGGTGTGTATTGGTTTGTTTCCATCGTAAGTGTGTGTGTATGCCGTGGTAAGTGCGTTCGGGCACAGAGGGGTGCGGGATTACAGCACTTTTTCAATTTCCTTTTGCTAAAGCATCGTAAGCTGTTTCTGAAAGCTCATGGATGGACGCGCGTGCACGAAGCGACCTTTGCCGTGCAGCGCTTGAATAGAGATCAGGACAGACCCCACATTTTCTTGGATTAGAAAGCTCATGGGCAGCCAGCAGGACCACGACACACTGGGCTGGACATCTACTTATAACACAGCACCTATTAGCACAGACAAAGCAATCCTGTGGGTAAACACATCTACGGTGAAGCCACTTAGAGAGGAGAGCATCAGGGAACCTAGAAAGAACGCTTCATAATTCTTTTAAAGAAACAGATCTCTTGAAGTTCCCCTCTTATGGATTTTCACAGCTCCTAGTTAACGAAAAACATACCGCAAAGTTTTCAATCTGAAAGTGCGCCGTGAAGTTATCGTCTCTCAAAAAAAAAGTCTTGACCCTGAATCAATGATACGAGTCGTTTTTAAAAAACGAATCCCAAGCGCTTTTCGTGTTGATGTCAGCATGAAAGAGAATATTTCCAGCCTACTTGTTGCAATTTTCGTGTCGGCCTGATTTGAACCGCAAATTCACTACAGGCATTACAGGCATAACGGAATAAAAATGAGACCAGTCGGCCAATCACCAGAGATTAGCCTCACGCAAAGGAGGGGTTTGAAAAAAATGAATCGTCTGAATGAATTGTTTTGGGAGTTTATGAGCAAATAAGGCACATTACAAGACAATGAAAGTGACGTTGCATGCATACTAACCTGTTGTTTGGGATTCCCGACACTCAAAAAATTGGATGAATCTGTGATGGCGACTATAATATATAATTTTCTATAATACTGAGGGAATTATGTGTTTTATTCAAAGTTAAACGTGCCTAATGCGAGTGACATTGGCTATGCTGAAAGCAGCAACAGATAGTTTATCTTGGATCTTGACAATAACTTAAAGCAAAGACCTCAACGAACCGACGCGAGTATATTCCACAACAAAGATGGTATCAGTCACTTAGTATGTACATTTAGTGACGTTAAAAGGATTGATATTTCTAAATTAGATCATAAACATCCATTTCATTGGGAGTGCAGTGCACTTCCAGAGACAACCCGATGCACACACTTTTTTGATTGGCTGTGATATTTGATTTGTTGCGTCGCTTCTGTTATTAAATTCCTTGTCGCTGGAATCCTGTCGATGTGATTAAAAATGCTAACTTTTTTAGGGGTTTGATAAAAATACTTGTGTCTATGAGCTAGTGATTGGCAGATTCAGTACACCTTTCTTGAAGTGTCAAGACCTTCGCGAACCACTTTTTGAACCAGTTACTTGGATTGTGTACATTTAAGTTATCAAGGCTAAGTTTGTTATAATTCCCAAACTTTATAACTGTTCAATGCACAATGTTCAGGTTAGAAGTAATTGTGGATCAGTTTATAAAGTTATAGATCAATTTATGTGTGACTTATAACAATAAACTTAAGAATATAATAAAAAACAGTAATATTGTAAAATACTGTTAAAATAACAGCTTTTTCTTTTTATTTTGAAAGTAACGTATTCCTGTAATGGAGTCATCAGTGTCAGATGATATTTCAGAAATCAGTCTGATATGTTGATCATCAATTTCAAAATCATATGTGCTACTTAATATTATTGTGGAGACTATATATATATATGTGTGTGTGTGTGTTTTCAACAGTATTGTATATAAATGACATTAAAGTAAAGAATTCCATAAGCCATTATATCTTCAAAAGATGTGGAATATGCACAAGTTGAAATACTTATTTATCATTTTGTCATTTCTTTGGAGCTCAGCAGTCATCGTATGCAAAAGAGCACCTGTGATATTCTTCTACGGCTTTTTATTTGTGGTCTGCGGATGAAATGAAATTACACCGATTTGAAATGACATCAGTGTGAGTAAATAACGACAGAATTCCCATTTCTGGACGCGCTGCTCCTTTAAGCCAGCAAAGCGTATTCTTTACCTTGCTTCCACATTTGCAATCTAATTCTCGGTGGTTATCTACTTAGACCTGCTCGTGATCTGCTGCGTGGTAGGACGGATACGGGAGAAATGTGTGTTGCATAGATTTTAATAGCTGTAATCACATAACCCTACACATGACAATCTTGGGGGGTGGGTGAAATTTTCCCACTCGAAATGACTTTGAGACATTTGCTTTTCAGCTATAGGTACAATAACTGCGATCTTTATACCCCTGGGAGCAGACGAGTTCTGCTGAAAAGAGGGTGAGATGGTGAAAATAGGAGTACACTTTAAAGGTGACATTAGTTTTTAATGCAAAAATACTTTCTCCTGTCCCAGTTTAACGCACTACGGCATAAATAAACCTTTTGGACATTTGCATAAAGCTATCTAAAAATATTGAATACTGGTAAAGATATTAATATTGTTATTATTAATAACTTTTTTAGGGAGAGAGGATTTTCTTTCTTCCACCTAGAGTCAAATGCACAAGCAAACACACTATTTCAAAATAGTCACAACCTGATTATTAAAATGAGCAGACAGCAATGCCCCCCTTTTTCGGTTCGGTCTGACTTATTTTGATTTATTCAATATAATATAAATACATTTTGCAGTTTCTTTCGGTTCGTACAGCCCTGAGCCTTTGGATGAATTCTCTGCTGGTTATTAGGTTAAAGACGGTTCTGGCGTAAGACAATAAACACTAAATTATACAATCACTCATATTATCATTTAGAAAATCTCACTGTGTTGCGCCGCTTGGTGGACGGTTTTTCCCATCTTGGAGTTTTTAACGTGAGTTACGAGCTCCACCAGAGACTGTGGGAGGCTATTCTTGATTATGATCTGAATTTATTTAATTTGTGTTCCTCTCCAGAGCCTACGAGCATTTCAGCAGTCTGGCTTTATTAGAGCGGTCCACAGATCGTACTCCCAGCAGCTAATGTATTCAGAGAGCCTAAATGCTGCATAAACCCATATCATTAGATAACGAGGCTGCCCATCAAGGCTGCTTTTTTTAGGAATAATTTACAAATCAACAAGAATTTCAAAGCGACTGCAACTTACATGGTTTATTAATGAGAACGTTAATGCACGTGTTAAGATTTGCTTTAATGTAACTCGTGTTCTTGCGGAAAAGCTGTTGATCATGAATTCATATGAGAGCTAAATATAATAGCTAAAATCGTTAGCCAGTTTTTATCTAGGAACCAGGGACTGTTTTGATTTGGCACCTAGCAACTACACAGCACACCCTAGTTACGCCTTGGTTACCCTTAGTGTTAGAATCAAAGACGTTTATAACTTTACTAACTCCTTTACAATTAATAACACTTACTTTAACATGCATTTATTAAAATGATTAGTGCAAATCGACTTTAAAATTTAGCACAACAATTATTTGAAAGCATTGCCGTGTATTTGCTTTAGTTTATTATGAGGACCTAGCTGTTATAATTTAAATATTACTTATGTATTATAATGTTTTTTATAAACACTTAAATAAATAATTCTTCCTATTTTTATTTTAGTTAGTTTTAGTAATATTGTTGTGTGTTTTTGTAGTTTTTTTTTTAAGTATATATAGTTTTTACACATTTTATTTTAGTTATTTTAGTATCAAGTTAAACTAAATAAAAATAAGAATGAAATTATCGGAAATAAATTAAATGTAAGTTTTATTTTGATTCAGATATTTAATGTGTATTAAGTAGTGAAACTTTTTTTTATGATTTTAGTTTTAGTTTAGTCACAGTAACACTGCTTGTAAATTTGCCTTTATCACATATTAGCTTTTTTATCATCAATAATAAGTTCAGTTCTTAGAATACTTTTTATCTGCCGTTGAAGCCTGTATTTTAACTATGTTGATTTTGACTACATCGTGAGTGAATTAAAATCTAAATGCGCGAATAAACTGTAATATGTCTAAATAATAGTGAGGCGAATTAAAGCAACTTTGGCAGATTAAAATAGACCCTGATGGATATTAATTGAAATCTGGTTCGAATAGTTTAGATAAAACTTAAAAATAATAAATGCTGCAATAAAAGCTAGCCCGAGATGCATCTGTCTGTGATGTGTGCAGGAGGAAGCCTTTGAATATTCACATTCAGAGGCCATCCGTTCAGCTCTGCCGTTCTTTACATAAGGAGGCGACAGAGTTGATTTTTACACTGTCAGGAGAAAATGTCAGGGCCACTTTCCATAATGTTTTTTGACAGAGGCGGTTGAAAGAGAAAGAGAGCAAGGAAGAGAGAGAGAGAGAGAGAGAGAGAGAGTGCGTAAATGCATACACTGAAAGATTATTCCAGCTAATCAATTTGGAGATTTTCAACAGTCTATTACTAGAGCGCACGCACACACAATGCTCCATTCAGAGCACTATAGTGAACGGGCGTTCATGCAGGGGCCCCCGAGATCGTAGGGAGGTGGAGGGGAGACGAACAGACTGATAGCACAGATGGCCCAGTCCATTCCCAGTACCAATTAATCCCCAGTTAAATCTGACACATCTTAACCTGCGCTGGGTCTCATTCAGCACTACAGGAAAACCCATATGGCAAGGAGACACTTTCAGGCAGCAATTTAGACCTGGCAGGGTGCCACCACCCCCCTTTCCCGCTAATAGACATGTTTGTTCTACACGTCTAGTCAGCATGCGCTAGTACTGTCCGCCTGTTTTAATGAGGGCCAGTTTTGATATCACCTTGTCTTACATTCATTCGTTTGGCATTGCTGTTACTGAACGAGCGTTATATGAAATAAGTCTGAGGGGAAAAAAGCTGGGATTCGAAAGTAAAAATGTCTATAGCGAAAATGTTACATAAAAGCCTTTCAGACAGACCTGCAAAGAGCTCCGGCGTTAAACGCTATGTGCTTCGTGCATCAGTATGATTTCATTTTCGCTTTCTAGTAAACTCTTCTAGTAAATTCAGACAACTTGGAATCGCTGCAATCTGTATCAGACTAGTTTTTACAGACTAGCAAAGGCTAGTAAGTAATATGCTATCTACTTGTTAGTTAACACGGAATGCTGTAACCATGACTCTAACCAATTATATATAGCTTCAACTATTTACCTGTTTGTTAATTTGTGATGTTGCTAATAATTGTAGATTAGTTGCTAAGTATTAAATGTTTCTGTGAACAATTAGCGTAAAAGTGTTTGCATGATGGCTTTTAGCATGATTAGCTAAGAGCTAATGACCAGTTTGCCAGTTGGGCAAGCTATGCTGTAGCTGAATATTTAAGCATCCCTGTTTATGGTCTAAACTGGTTATTAGAACTTTGTAATGATTAGATAAAGACAGCCAGCCAGAAATTAGCATCTTCTTAAAGGTTGTTAATCATCATTTAGCAAGCTATAATGATAGCAGCTACTCGAATTCCTGCTTAGAACACAATGGCTGTTTAGCCATGGTCTAAACTGATTTGCAAAAGAGCTTATTAGAAATGAAAACTATATTTTACCAACCAGAAACTAGCATCTGGTTAATGTTCATTCTCAATGTTGTAATTAGTAATAGCTAATTGTTGCTAGCTATAAACTAAATAGAAGCTTCTATCAGCCTTGTAAATTTCTGGTCAGAATGGGTTAATGGCTGACTTGAAGAGCTGATGACTCATCTTGAGCTAGTCCGTAGGCTAGCTAGAAACCAGCTAGCATGTTACAAAATACAAGAATACAGGCTTAAGTGTGGTTTCCATCAAAGGAAACGTTTAATGCTTTAATGTTATTTCTTAAGTAAACAAAGAATAATTATCTAGCTTATCTATCAATCATCTCTCTCTCTCTTTGCTCTCTGTCTATACTTTTTTCCAAGTTAAAAGACAAGAAAAATCTGACTTTTGATAAATGTTTTAGTTAGTTTTCATATTTTTCATCATCATTAAACATATTAAATTGCCTTATGCTTAATGTTTTGACCTCCAATTAAGACTGCAGAGCTTTATTCGCATTTAAGAGTCATATTAAAAGTAGATATAGTGTGACAACTGATATTTATTTGCATTTTATGCTGTTATGCAGCATTA
This sequence comes from Puntigrus tetrazona, assembly GCF_018831695.1. Taxonomy (NCBI): domain Eukaryota; kingdom Metazoa; phylum Chordata; class Actinopteri; order Cypriniformes; family Cyprinidae; genus Puntigrus; species Puntigrus tetrazona. Next base: position 967,119 of record NC_056722.1, on the reverse strand, counting down.
TTAGCAATGTTTTAAACTATAATTTAGTCTTTTCTGACTACAGATTGATATGTCAGGTTTTACAAGGCTAAGCAGGCCTGTACAATTTGTCTTTTTCCAGCTGTCAAATACTGTTTGCTTCGAATCAAATGTTGTGATTTGTCTTGAAGCTGGAAGCTTCCTTCAAACTCTATTGAAGTTTTTTTTTGTTGTTTTTTTTTTTTTGGATAATGAACGTGTACTTCCCTTACTCTGTTCTGCAGTGAGTCACATATCTTCTACTTCACGTGCCCGATCATTGCCGACATTTTACGCTCTTTCTGGAGAGAGAACTGTGACGAACTGAATTACAGGGTTGCACCACCAACTCCTAATTGTGATAAATTTGTCACATCTATCTAGACAATGAGCTGAAAGGCAACGTGATCTGTTAAAGTGGATTTAATTTCACAGGCGCTTTAAAAGCCGATGAGATTTTTACAAATATCACACTTCTGTCGGCCCCTCTTCTGGCAGAGGAGTTTCCTCTGTTCCCACACACTCATTCTTAACAGTGCCAACATTTATTTACAGGAGCATCCAAACCTTGAGGATTTCACCAAATTAAGCTCGTAATATTCAAACAATTGCTGTATCTGTTAACACCTCAGTTGAAGTTGCGTCGTGAAATCGGGATGTCTCGCTCGCAGAACGTGACAACGTCCAATTGCTGTCCTACTTGAATGAGTGCAGTGTAATTTTGTGCATGTTAACATATGCAGGTGAGCTCTGTCACGGATGCAGATTATCCCCCCTGCCTACCTGAGCGTGAAAGGGGGGACGACGCAACTTCAAGTGACCCACGGAAAGTGGATATCCAGCTCTTTACAGAGGCGCTGAAGTGTGCCGTAATTGTAATGACTTCGCTGAACATGCCCGCAGATGTGCTCAGACTGTAATATGTAGTTTGCTTCTCACGGGCGTGAGCCATCCGTTTGAATTCAGGTCGACGCGGCTGCTGTGAAATTCTCCTGTGGAAGACGCGTGCCATGTTCTGGGTGAGGGGGCACGTTGATTTGAATGCTTTTTCCAAAAAGAAAAATCATCTTTCTGAAAGAGCGCAGTAGTGTGGGTAATGAGATGGAATCGAAAAGAGTGTTGCGCAGGCCTCCGAGCAAAGTTCACTCTTTTTATTTATACTAAATATCAGGGGACTTCAGTACAGCAGGAAGTTGAGCTCTAAATATAGTCCATGCATTTCCTGTGCATCTGGTATCAGCAAAATATGAAATGATCTTTAGGCACGAATCAGTTAGCATAATCTAGTTAGCCCTTGCTAGTTAATGTTGTAACAATACAATCTGGATAAAAATCAATTTATATTATACTATACTATATATTATAATATATATTATGTGTGTGTGTGAGAGAGAGAGAGAGAGAGAGAGAGTGTTGTATATCTACATTTGCTTAGCGATATGATTCCAGACATTTCTTTGTAATATTAAACTATTTTATAGCTGTCACGTGATCCTTCAGAAAACATTCTAATATGCTGATTTATTAGCAACATTAAAAGCAGATTTGCTTATTATTATTCTTTTTATTTGAAACCTGTATTAGGATTCTTTGATGCGTAAAAAGCTACAAGAACAGTATTTATTAAACATAGAAATCTTATAACAATATACACAACCATTCAAAGGTTTTATTATTATTATTTTTAATAATTCATACTTTTATGTAGCAAGGTTATGTTAAATTGCTGAGTGAAATAAGCAGTAAAGATTTTTTTTATACAATTATCATATTCAAAGTAGGTTGTGTATAAATCATTAAAATATGTACAAAATACATACATTTTAAATGCAAACAAATAAATATTTTTATATTATCGTAGATATTTTGTGAGTGAATGTCTTTGAAATCACTGTTTAGAGAATTTAATATTAAAGGAATTGCTGGTTAAATGTCGTTTGCAGCTCGGTGAGTTAATGCTGGTTTTCAATAATTTCAGAAATATAATTAACTACATATGTAGCAGCAAATGCAATTACGCTGTAAATCATCTACCAATATGTTAAAACAAAGAATAAAGAAGTAATATGAAAATTCTCACACATTCTTTAATTACCAATTAGTGTAATAACTGATTCCAGAGGAATGTGTGCCTTCCACCGATTAGGACTGATTTTATTTCATGTAATTCCATTGTTTTTAAATTGTCTACCCTTCATCAGGAGCCAAGTCAACTAGTGCAATGGTGCGGTATCAAAATCTAATGCAATTGTAATCTCATCTGTTTTAATCACATCTAATCAGATATTATCTAAACTAATCACATCACAGATCACATTAACTGGCACTAATCTAATCCTGTTGTCATGGTGATTTCTGGTATCCCTGAAGTTTTCACAGAACATTCTTGGCTTCTGGTTTTCGTTGTCAGAGTCTTTTTTTAACTATCTGCCAAGCAGCTTAATTTAGAAAGAAACGTTAAACTCGTCATTCCTCGACAATCATTCTTCAGCCACTGTGATGCTTTTGCTGTTACGTTTTAAATAAGTAGTTCACCCAAAAATGAAAATTTACTAACCCTCAGGCCATCCAGATGTAGAATAATCCTCAAGCGATCTACACATCTTCAGTCCATCCGTTAACATCTTGTAAAGTAAAAAACTGCTTGTTTATAAGAAACAACAAACGACATTTTTTAACTTTGCTTATGGCCAGTCCTTTATCTATAATATTGCTTTCTCCATTGACAAGAGAGAAATATGCACAGATCAAGCATTGTTAACTCTTAACTATATTTTGGTGGAGCACAGGACTGGTAAAAAGGCCTTATTGCATTTATTAGTAGGCCATTTAAACACTGTCATGTTTTTAAATGTTGCAACGATGGTTTGTTTTTCCTCCGTCAGGATGAACCATCCCGACAAAGCTCGTTTCAGATCACCTGCTGCTAAATAAATGACTCGCAGCAAAAATCATCCTCCTTCTTAAAACCAATCAAGCCTGCGCTGACACTTCATCCAACACAGTGTGAGCCCGGACAACAGCAAAACGCCTCGACATCCAGAACCTTCGCAATCATAAAATAAATTTGATAACTCTTTGAAAGGGACACCTAAAGGAATTATAGGAAATTGTACAAACTGCTCACAAAAATAGGCTACCTGGACTCATGGCATGAACAGTTTTTAGCAAGATACGAAATATGTACTCGTAAGTACATATCTCTGCAGTTTCCAAAAGAAATTAACTCTAGAGGCGGTAAAACTCTGACACCTTTTATTCCCTTTTCACACAAATTTACAGAGTTTCGATTAATAAAGTGTAATTTTGCACAATTTCTTGAGGAATATCATGTTACGACTATATATAAACAATATTAAGATGCTGGGATATTTGAAAACTGATGCTTTTGACGTTAGCATCACATATCCAAATTCATATCTATGGGTTTTCATAGACGGTAGGTTAGTTCGGTAGCTCACGGAGTACAGAGATGTAGAAGCTCTGGTTCAAATCCTGTCTTAACTCACGGTTCAACAAAACAGTTCAAATCTGCATAAAAGGTAGTTGAAATGGCACGGTTGCATCATCAAATGCGCTTTTATATCAGTTTTGCATTTGTTAACACGATCGCATTGGTTGGATTTTGCGTGTAGGGCATATTTCCAACATGATAGAGCATAAACTTTTAGCAACAGTCCAACAGTTCAATTGCATACAAAAGTTAAAAAAGCGTGCCAGGGTTCACATATTAAACCTTTGTTTTAGCTTTACTCAGTGGACTTTTCTATTTTAAACTGTGGCAAAGCGTGCAGTAATGTGTAAACGGTGTTAAACCGCTTATGAGATCAGGTTAAAACTAGAGCAGCTATGAATAAACCAGAACCTTTGCAGCTATGGATAAACCAGAGGTTTGGAATAGCAAGAGGGTGCATAAACAAAGGCCGAATTTTTATTTTTTAGGGTGAACTCTTTAAATACTCCAGTACCATGGCTCTGTTTTGAGCAGGATAATTCAAGGCGCCAGGAACGGCAGCTGCCATTGCCTCCAGGTCTGAAACACCACATCAGCTGCAAAGGTCACGACCCCTCTCATCATTAGCATCATCTGCTGCTGTTTCAAAAAGAATAGCTAAATGAAATCGGGCATGAGGTTTAGGATTATGCAGGGCTTCCTGACCAGGCCGTAGGCGAGGTGTGAGATTTTGGAAACGGTGTAGGGATCGCTCCTCTCATGAGATGCTCCTAACAAAGAGCGCTTTGAGATCACTCAGAATTCACTCACTTTGGAATTCATCAGAAGAGATGCAAATAAATTCAGAAATAATCAGCCTCTGATATCATGCCCTAAATAATTAAAATCTCATACAGCACGTTTATTATTTTCTATTAAACTCCACTGGCAAATACAGATGGATAGAAAACAGTTGGAGGAAAATTTGTTTTACTGAAGGTGTGTGAGGTTGCTAGGGTGTTATGATAAAGTGTTCTGATTGGTTGCTCACTTAGCCTCGGAGTAAAAGCATAAATAACATGAAGTTTAAAATAACAAGAAATGGGAAATATGTCTAGATTGTGAGATATAAAGTCTGTGCAAGTGTTTGCCTTAGCAAGTGCCCTTATTTATAATCGTACAATAAAAGAAGCATTTGTCTGCATATAAAAAAATCTTGATTGTTTGTAGACAAAGCAAAACAAGTTTCAGATCAGTGCAAGACATTTCTCTGACTATGTTTCGTGAAACTGTCTTTGCTCTTATAAATAATTAAAGTTTCAATAAAATGTATTTAATTCTTTTATGAGAGGGACAGCAAAATGTAATAAAATTTGCATAATCGTGCATTAATTATACATTCAGCTTTGTAATGAGTTAATCAGCCTTTTCCCTGCTACATATACTTTTCATTTGGTATGAAAACAGCAGAGTGTCACCAGAATATTGAAATAACCCCATCTGACATTTTCTTGAGATGGTTTTGCGAGACAGATTTTTAAGATGTTCTACAAACATTTGACAGCACTAACGTGGCCCCTCACTGTGCTGATCCAACCTGCTGGATAAAACATGACAATCTCTATTAGTAATAACAATATTTCGAATCTGAATTGAAGCTTTCGTCTTGCAAAAAGATCGTGAAAATAGCCTATTATCTCCTGATACTAAGATGCTGTTAAATGCTTTAATCTGATTGGCTGCCGAACATTTAAAGGCGTGCAATTATTTTCATGGAAACACGTGGCTAAAGTAGCATAAGCGGAACGATCAAAGTGCACCTATTATGGCTTTTTGAAAACAAGCTTTCATGCAGCGTGTAACACAGCTCTAAGTGAACGAAAACGTCCTGCAGAGTTTCAAATCTGAAACTTCACCAGGATTCGACTCTGAATCAGGATGAGTCGTTTTTGAGACAAATCCCAAGCCAATATTAGCATATTGCCCGTCCACTTGTTGGTCTTTTCGTTTTGGTTTGAATGAAAATGCGTAATCATTCTTTGTCAGTAGGTGGCGATTATGGGGCGGTAAAATAGCTGTTTCCCCGGTAACGCCAAAATAGCAAAAAAGCTGCTTAATGGGGCATTACAGGCTTGATGAGATCAAAATAAGACCAATTTGATCAATCTCCACGGATTAGCGCCGCGCAAAGGAGACGTTTGGAAAAACGAATCGTCAAACGAATCGTTTTGGAGTCGTTGAGCAAATAAGGTAAAAAATACATGCATATTGTAAGACAATGAAAGTGTCAACCTGTTATTAGAGACTCCCAAAAATAAAAACAAAACTTTCATTACCCACTTTAACTACTAATAGTTTAGTCTGATTTTATTATTTCATCCTTTATCCATATACCACATTCTGTCCAAAAAAATTCAAAGCATGCATACAAACAGCCATAAAGTGCACAAAGAGCACTTTAGAAAGAGAGTGGGTGTTTATATTTTTTAAGAGTCATACAAGTGCTCAATTATTTATACTCCTACAAAAATATGTACAGCCGTCCAAGATTTTACAGAAAAAGTTGTATAGTATTTGTCGCTGCTGGCTGTCATTTTTACACAATGCCCATCGAGACAAACCGAGAGTAGGTAATTACAGCCATACCTTTCCGCCTTCCCTTCCCCACAACTGCCTTCACACATCCTGTTAGGCAACATTGTTCATTAAATGCTGCACTACTACAACTACCCAGGAGCCTTTGAAATGGTCTTATTAGGGAGCCATCAAACAGAAGCACTTTCGGATAATGACGCTGTCAGGAGCAAGAGGAGTGATATCCTGAGATCAGGGCCTCACACGTCGCAGGTCTGTCTGAGGTTTAAATCAGACGGGCAAAAACACTCATTTACTTTAATGAAGTCCGGAAAAATCAGAGTCGTCCAATTAGTAGCCGAATCATTAGACCACGGCCAGTTGTTCAGGTGAGACTTGCGCAGTTAATTTTAGGCTGGAATTAAGATGATTACAGAAACCTTATCAACAGAAGATTGCTGTTTACTGTCCTTAAGACGGTAAATATTTAGTCAAATAAAATGCAATTGCGGTTTCAAAATCAGATGGAAAAACAAAGTGGATATTCTGTTAAATACTCAAACTTTACTATTAAGAATCACTTTTTCAGTTTTTGTACTTTATTTTTAATGATCTGCGAGGAATAGTCTACCAAAAATTAAGATTATAATATTTACAAGGCCAATTTTCGGACAGTATGCTCCTATGTTTTTATAATGGAAAGAAAAAATAAATAAATACAATTTTAACTGTCCGAATATGCCAATAGTATTCAACCAATCATCATACTTCAAATCTAATTGAAATTAATCACATCCAGAAATGTTTTTTACGTAACATGTGTTTGTACTGTGTTTATTATGTATATACAGAATAGATTTACATGTCAATATTAATATTAATATAATTTGTATTATAAATAAATGCAAAAAAATCTGAAATATATACATGCATGTGTGTGTATTTATATATATAATAAATACAGACGGTGCACATATGACTCCTTTTTGTGTTATTGTTTTTGTCTCGTGTTTGGTTCTAGTTGTCTTTATTGTCTTCAGCTGTGTCTTGTTAATTTAGTAATTACCTTGTGTATTTAAGTCCTGTGTTTTGAGTTCACGTTTGTCCGATCGTCGAGGTCTATACGTGGTTTTTTCTGCCTGCCTGCCTGCCTTGCTTGCTTGCTTGTATATTTTTATTTTGCCTGTTTAGAGAATTAAATCTGTTATTTTATCTATAAGTTTATTTTACTTGTCGTCTGCTCCTTCCCGCCAAACCACAAACGTGACAACATACATATATTATGTAAACAAAACCTTTCAGCTTTGTGATTAATCGCGATTACTGATCATTAGCTGCTTATCTTCAGTCATAATTGCAAGATACTTTAATGCATTTATTCAGAAGAAATTATATTCTCCAAAACTCGCCTAGGCCTTTTCAAAATGTTGGAGGGCACTTCATATTTTTCTGAATCCTTTTTCATAATGTGGACTGGAGATTTAAAAAAAAAAATGTCTTCAAATCACCATAAAGTGTCTATAAAAGTCGGGCATATGATTCATGCATTTGTATTCCAAGAGTGCTGAACCATACTAAAGTGTTGTACGAGCAACAGATTCAAATGTAAGTCATTTGTTGAAAATCCTCCTGTCTTCCCCAGTTCTGAAATCTCACTCAGTTCAAACTTGACTTCAGTGATCAGACAGACTATATTTGAATTTAGATGAGATAATTCAGAATAATGACTGCTTGCAAGTTACTTTAAAACATTTATGCCAAGAAATGAATGCAGACAGTGTCCAAAACATTTTTGCCTTGGGCATCTCCAAACTTTTGGAGGACACTGCATATTTTTCAGAATGCTGTTTTCATAATGTGGAGTGGGGATTTGGAAATCACAAAAATGACTTAAAATCACCATAAAAGTGTTATAAAAGCAGCGCAAATGATTCAAGCATTGTATTCCAAGTCTGCCAAAAGAGTGTTTTGTGAGAAAATGTATGTTGTTTTCAGCTTTCAGTTGAGAATTAACATTCTCAATTTTTTTTTTTTTTTTTCAAATGATAATTCACATTTAATCACATCCAAAATAAAGGTTGTTGTTTACATAGTAGTAGTGTGTATATTTATTATGTATATATACATATACATATTATATATGCATTATATATTTTGAAAATATTTATATTTCTATAATTTATCTTATATATAAAATATACATGCATGTGTGTGTGTATTTATATATACATAATGTCAGAACACACACATTGGTTTTGATTATTTTGTGATTCATTGTTTGGCAGCACTAACATATATTATAATAATAATAATTATTATTATTTTAAGCTTGACAGACACAGTCGCCATTATTAAAAACACTTTGGGTATTCTGGACAGGAAAGAAAGTCATAAAGGTTTGGAACAAATGAGAATGTATTTATTTGTTTGTTTACTTGTTTTATCTTATTCATTAGTTTAAGCGATCTATTCATTATTTTGCTCTGCTCTCCTGATGAACTGTGCAATATTTCCAAGTTATCCGTCAAGTTTACCAGGATCTTTCCAAATCTGGCCCGCGCCAATGAATCAATGTCCTCCAGCTGATGGCCGGATGGTTGTTTGCGCAGGATTACAAGCTGTATAGGTTTGTTAGGGCAGAGGATAAAGCCGAGAGCCAGATGCTCATCTTTGAGTGAGCGCGTTCATCTTTCTTATCAGCTGTATGTTTACCGTGACCCGGGATGGCTGGAGGTATATTTGTTGAGGCATTTGATTGCATCAGTCTCACTTTTGCCCTGGTCCTCTTCCTCTCCAGTGATTTACTTCCTTCTGTACTACAGCTAAATCTCTCATTCTCACCCACATCCTGCAACTTCTGCCCGCCCGAAGCTGCCAATATCCCACACGGTACTTTTAAAAGATGTCTAGAGCGAGAAAAGTTTGGGCTAAAGATTGCCGTGTGACGTCACACTCCACACGGAGAAGATTGAGCTCATGCATTTTAATTAGCGGTTCTTCGCCTTTGATGCTATTTATAAATTGCCCTGTGCAGATGTACCCGTTTAGTCCACACTGGTTTTGCATTGAGATACAAATTACCTTTTGATATTAATTATTAATGAATTTGCGTTGCATCCGAATAAGATCAAGTCTATGGTACAGGTCATTATAATATCTGATTAGGTGCTTAAGAAACATTTCTTATTGTTATTGATGCTGAAATGATTATTTGTATAAAAAAAGAAAATAAGCTAATGCTGTTAAAATGCAACATGAGAAAGATTTCCAGGTTAACTTGTTTAAAATGCATAAAAATGTAGCAAAACGATTCACAATTTCTATTATTGCTAATAAGCAACAATATTAATATTTGAGCACCGATAATAATAAGTGAGAAGCAAATTAGCATATTAGAAGGATCTTTAAAGGATCATAAAGACTGTAATGATGCAAAAAAATCAGCTTTGCAGCAAGGAAATAATAACATTTTAAAATGTATTTAAACAGAATACAGTTATTTCAAATCATAATAATACTTTCCAGTTTTACTATTTTTGCTGTATTTTTTGTTATTATAATTGCAGATTTAGAGAGGATTAGTAAGCAAGACATTGTAGATCCAATTTAAATATTGTAGACTCTACAAAGTGGTTTATTCATTCATTTTTGTTAAATACATGTATCCTGGTGAGCATAAGAAGCTTTTTTTTTTTTAAAAAAACATAAAATAAAACATATTTATTGTGCTGATTTTTTCATAGTGGAAGCTTTAAGATAATTCACAGTAAAAAAATAAAATTATATAAAAATATATTTTATACCATATGAATATATTTTATCCAACTTTATTTACTTATTTATTGAGTATAATAAACCTGTCTGTGAAATAAAATGATAAAATGAAATAAATGACCTTTTCACAGCTTATTATCAGAAATGTGTTTAATGTGAGCCAGCAGAGGTTTGTGTTTTAGTATCTGCCGCCTAAGTTAGGTTGAGGGCTAAAGTGGAGGTTTCTTCCCCGTCTGAAGCAAGTGGCGCATCTGCGGGAAGAGCTGTACCATTTCTCTCTAGATCTGTTTCCTCATCAAGATGGGATTTTTTAAAACATCTCATCTCCACAGCATATGGCGGCCTCCTCGCCCTGATGGAGGAATAGAAGTGCTGGTGATTGTTTCCCATAAATCATTTCAGCCAGTAACTTTTTTTTCAGGCCTTTACTGAGCGATATAACCGCGCATTGCACGCCTGTGATTTAGCATGCAAGGGTAGTGGGTTCATTGCTCTTAAAATGGCGGTCGTCGACTGCAGTTTGATTTGAAGAAACAATGATGGTCATAAACGTGCTGTTTGGTGGAGCAGGTGTCTGAGAGGGCGACCCATAATTCACTCTGCCTCTTCAAAACGTGCTCACTGATCAGCTAACAGCACAAAAGACATGTAAATTTTGTCATGAAAGTCCTTAAAGGACAGTTCACCTTTATGCTGTCACAATTTTATTTTATATATATATATATATATATATATATATATATATATATATATATATATATATATATACTTCTTTTCACAATTAATGAGTTGGTCATAATTTTGAATTTTTCTTCTCTCAGAAATGCTAGTTTAGATTCTTCAGATTCATAATTCTGTCAAAATTCTAAATTTTCTGCAATTGATACTGTAGGTTATATATCACAATTCCGACATTTTATCTTGGGAATTCTGACTTTATGTCTCAAAATTCAGAAGAGCGTGAGAAAAAATTCTAATTCTGAGTGTATAAACTCAGAACTGCAAGAAAAAGTCTTTGACATGTGAGGAAAATCCACAGTTATCTTTTTATTTTTTTTTTAAAATCTCATGATGTAAAAGCAAGCTTATGCGGCTTTTTAAATTTGCACATTTTATGATTGTTGTGGCATTTTTAACCAATAATACAGTCATTAGTCCATACCTGCTCGCACAAATGAGGTAAATATAAGCACATTAAAAAAGATGAACTGAAAATATATCTTTTAGCATCCCAGCATCTTTTATCATACTGTCCTCAGATCATTATACATTGCATCTCTCAGATGAGGAATCTGCAGAATCCTGCTTTATTTACACCGGGGCCAATTTATCCTTCTGTCTCTCAGCTTTGTATTTACATCAACGCCACAGCTCTGATAATGTTACAAGTAATTATAACAGGTTTCCTATTGAACTGTATCCTCGTGCGCTTGCAGCATCATCCAATTACTGCCCCGAGTCTCCACTTGGCCGCCTCAGTCCTTTATACCTGCCGCTAAAAATGATGAATCCAAATAGTCCGACTTTTTAAAGAACTGCATTTCATCATTACATCTCTGTCATGCTAACAAATTGACCTGCTCGCCCTGCATGCTAATGTTGTGTACCGCTATTTCAAACACAGCACTGAACAACAGTGGGATTCTTTGGCCGTAGAAACGAATGGAGAACAAAGGCTGGAGCGGCTTTGAATGATGAATTAATGTAGTTAAGTAATGAGGGTGCATGTTAGTTAACATGAGCGCTGTGTGCTTTCTCTATTAGCTCAAAAATAACTGCTGGCTAATGAATAGGATATCTGGGCTTCCTTAGAAGGAGTTCAGTCTTTTTTTTTTTCTTGAATAATAGTTTTCCAAATGCAGATTTAAGACTTTGTCACAGCATGATATTATCAAAAAGTGCAAATAATTTAAAAGATAAAGTACTGTGGGGTACTGTGATATCATTAGAAATAATGACACTGTATGTTTATCATATTTATTATATGTGTTATTGCAAAAATCTATCTATCTATCTATCTATCTATCTATCTATCTATCTATCTATCTATCTATCTATCTATCTATCTATCTATCTATCTATCAGTTCTAAAGCCATAAGCTATATCCAGAAAAAATGATAATTATAGAATGATCACGGAATTGAATTTATTTTACTTAATTAAAATAATATACACTACTATTCAAAGGTTTCAGGTTATTATTAGACTTCATTTATTTGAACATGGAAAAATGTAACATTTTTAATTAGTATTATCAGTTAAAATATATTTTTTTAAATGTTTAATTTATATATATATATTTATATTTAATTTTATTCTTGTGATGCAAAGCTGAAAGCTAACTCCAGTCTCTAAACAGTGTCATATGATCCTTCAGAAATCATACGCTGAATCTCTTTAAGAATCTCTTAAGATTATCAATGTTGAAAACAGTTGCGTTAAGCTTAACATTGGTATTTTCTTAGACTTCAAAGACCATAATGCATTTTGTAGTAATTTCAAAATTTTTACTGGGCATCCTATTGCTATCGTTTATGTACTATGATCATCACAGTGCATTCTGGGATTCTCTTCTCATCCGATGTGTCTGTTCATTTCTCCTGTCCATCATGTAGTCCATCTCTCGCTGTTGAGGTAAATGAAGCCACGCTCTGACGGAGACGGCGCTCGACTGGACTGATAAGAGCGGAGTGCGAGCAGGTCTCGCCGCTCCTCATTGGTCTGAGGCCATTGATCGGCCAGGCTGGACCGCGGATTAGATTTCCAGATAGAGCTTGTTGAAGAGCTTCAGATTGACAGTGACCTCTTGCTAGCTGCTAAATCAAATGACAGAATCTTAACACCACTGCCCACTCAAATAGAGGAAAAATCGGATTTGTCAATACTCGAGCTGTTATGCTATGGTTGATATAACGGAGGCTGGATTTTTTCCCACTCTGTGACCTTTATATCTTCATGCAGCACTCTATAGAGACAGAAAATCGCAGTGAAAAATGCAGTGAAATAATTGATCTGTTTAGGTGCCAGAACAAAATTCCCAGTGCCTGCCTCGCCCGATGTAAATCTCCCGGTGACAGGAGTGCGCGAATCTGATTTAAGTCACGCTAAGATTCATTTCCACTAATTCACTGTCAGTTAGAATGATCTAGAAGTTTGCTCCACGAGACGCAAGATTCTTCAAGCAACTGAACCTGGTAGTTTAGTGCAGAATCCTCCTTAACTCGATCTAATTGCTTTCAAAGCGGTATGTCCTGAACTCACGGGCTGATGTCATCGCCAGCTAGTGTTAGATTGTTCCGGAACCAATTTACCACGGCTCCATATCTTCTGCTTTATTAAAACCGTCTGATCTCACCGTCTATTATCCTAAGTGCCACTGCAATGAAGCAAGTGCCAGATCGGTCCATCTGTAAATTAGAAGGCTTGATGTCAGATCAAAACCTTGAAAATCGCTAATTTTTTTTTAAAACAGAGATGGCAAGGATAATGTTTCACACAAGACTTGGACTTCAGAGAGAGAGAGAAACATTTACTTTTACTCATTAGGTTTACGACTTGAAACTGTGCCTTTTGATTATAGAGCCAAATCGATGCAGTCAGAATGAGCAAGGGTCTTGGTACATTTGCATATCATTATTGAATCAGAAATGCATGAATGTTTACGACATTTCTTGTAATATTTGATTGTACTGAAGCATGGAAATACTATAATATGTTTTTCATGGATGTTAAGGAAACATGCTAAGTTTATTTAACTTAAAAAACAGCCGTTCCGCGGTGAAATGTCTAACAATGTTTTTATTACTTCAACACCCCGGCGCGAAGCAGGGAAACAGTGCGCACGTGACCCACGCAAGCCAGCAACAAACTTGGTCAGAGATCGCGAGATCTACCTGACCTAAAAAGTCTCCGGGCGCTCATCTAAAAAAAAAAAAAAACCTCTATGGTCAGGGGAGGCATATTAAAATTCATGAGGCTCATCACTTCACCGTCAATTGCTCTCATTCCTGTTACATTTCTCAATCTGGCAACCGCCTGAGCTGTTAATATTACACACTGGGCACTTAGTGTTTTTTTTTTTATGATGAGGTCGCTGCAGTAGGTCGTTTTCCTTATTATTATTATCATCAATGTTGAAAAGGTTGTTCAGTTTAGAGTGCCCTATTATGTTCTTATGAAAGGTTCATATTTTATTTCTTGGGAGTCTTCCAACAACAGCATGACACGATGCCAGATCAAAACCTCTTTCATTGGGTTCTCTAACACAAAAATCAACAAAGAGTCCACAAAATACTCTGTGGAACCGCAGTATGCTTCAACTTCTTGTTCTGGTTCCTGCACTCTCTTCAAAAAACGCCTAATTTCAGGTTTGGCAGAATAAAGACAGAATATTTATATTTTTGAATAACTTTATGGATTCCAATAAAGAGCCTTTATTTTCTTAGAATTAGAGTCCTTCCTTCAAAGTACGGTAAGGTCTATACTTTGTAAATCCTTACTCATTCAGATGTTTAACTTTGAGGATAAGGGGTTTATTCAAGTTACTTACTTTCAGCAGTATTTATAGTGATACAAGTCTCTCAGAATCCCATTTTACCAGATTTCCCCACAATGCACCATTCCTGCTACTGTCTGTCTGAGCATTGCAGCTCATTCACAGAGAGATCTGTCGTTTTTCTCTCTGCACAACTCCATTATAGGTGGAGAATGAGGAAAGAACCCAGCTGCTCTCTCTTCTCCTGTATCTCTTCGTTGCAGGCCTCTTGTATCTCTTAGCCCTCTAATCTGTCCCGACCAGTGTGAGCTCTCCTGGTACGCCGGATCTCTGTCTCCAACGCTTGCTCTGCAGTCTTCAGTTCAAAGTAGATAGACACAATTCCACCTTGACTCCAGGCTAACTCATCAGAACTCTGCGGTATTTAACATGAAGTGGAAAGCCAGAAAAACCTCTGAGTCAGAGTCTACAGGAAAGTGGAGGAACGCCTATTAGCAAGAAACACATTGATTCAGGTTTGAATAACGGAGTAGAGGATTAGCGGCTCTGTGGGAAAGAGAGAATAGAGACTACTGGTAGAAACCAGTGACAAGTGAATAGGGCAATTCCTAGAGTTGGGAATGTTTGACATATTCCTGCAAGTGAATTATACATATAACTTGGGGTTGGTAATTTATTTATTTATTTTTTTGAACAGACTTATGTTCATGCTGCATTTGTTTGATCAAAATACAGCGCATATAGTATTACTGTGAATATTTCAATTTAAAATAACTTTCAGTTATTTTATTCACATATATTATCAATTGTAATTTATTATTTTAATTCAAATTCATTTGATTTATTTTCACCAGCTACGCCCTCTCTTCGCATCACGCGATCCTTTAGAAATCATTCTTGTTAGCTGATGAAACATTACTATTATTAATGCGAAACATTATATGAGTGATAATTTTTCAGGTTTTGATTTAATAGAAAGTTCTAAAACAACAGCGTGCTTTCTTTTTTTTGTAAATCAATTTAAGACCTTGCTGAATTAAAGTATTGTTTTTATTCAAGAAATTAAGAAGAATGAAAGAATGAATGAATGAATACCCACTGAATCAAAGAACTTAACAAATGAATGAATCAATCAGTCAGATCCCAAACTTTTTTGAAAAGGTATCAAAAGAAGACAATTAAGAAAATGGAAGATAATTATTTATAGATTAAAAAATAAAACATATAAATAACATAAAAACACACATTAATCTTTAAATAAATAAATATATTCTCTCATTCTTTCCTTTTTTTCTTCAAATGAATATAATGTAAAGGCACATGTATGATTTTTAGGTCTATGTATGCAGTACGTTTATACAAGTATCTTAATACATCACATACTGACAATTTCAAACTAGCATTACAGTAACAGCTAAAAGGAAAGGGTAACATGTTCCCAGTCAGTCTTTTTCGCATTTGTTCAGCGTTCAGTGAGCTCACAGAGCAAAAGCGCAGAAAAAGTGAAACCAGAGACGTCCAGCGCCTAAACACGGTTGTTTCTTGACTCATGCATCTTTATTTTCACGGCGACCGGGATTGTTTGGCAGTTTGCTGGAGGGAGGTTAGTCGCATGGGGGGGCATGTGTGGCGGGGGTGCTGGTGAGGGAGGTGGTAATATGACAATGATCGCTAGCAGTGCTCTCTATCCTCAGGCCAGCTCCATTTTAGCCTGCCCCTAATGTTCACTGATCTGGGCGTGATGGCACATTCTTCCCTCTTTCTGGTCTGCCAAGTGTTAGCACTCCAGCAGCTTGGCAGCAGGTAGCTCCGCTGCAACATGACTTGATCCACTGCGACCTTTTTAACAAATTCGCAATTTTCTCACTGGCTGGGTGGAGAGAGCCAAGAGAGAGCGAGAGAGAGAGAGAGAGAGCAGGGGACCCATTTGTAAGTAATTTTTTCCCTTGCTTCGGTCTCCTCTCCTCCCTCCTCCTCCTTTATTTGCTTGGACTAGAGTCTCCGGGCAACAGATCAATGTCTGTTGTCTATTGGAGAGCTGTCTCTCTCGTTGATACAGCGCACTCTACTTGCATCTTTCTGGCTCAATGGGAAAGTGCAAAAGACTGCATTTTTCACGTGCGCTAAGAGAGAGACTATATACATTTGAAGATGACGCCAGAAAAAAAATTGTTTTGTGGTCAGAGAAAGTGTTTTACTAGGATGCTTTACATAATGGGATACTCACTGAATAGTTAACACAGTGAAATGACACGCCTGGCTTAATAACAGACGGAGAGGAAAGATTTTGACCAATGAGACTGTACTGTGATGAGCCAAACGAGGAGTAGAAAGGTTAAACCCACAAGAACCTGCCATTTACATCACAAGTAACTAATTAACTAACTAAATAAATAAATACACTTTGTAATCGCTAATTAATATTTCTTATTTTTAGGACTATATTTTTCTTAGGACTATATATTTCTCTCTCTTCTCTCATTTCTGCATTAGTTAAAGGTAGTACATAAATGTTATACTCTTTTACTATTAATATCTTTTACATTAAGGATAATATTTTTTCTACATTAGTCTGATAAGGATGTTAAAGGAAAAGTTACTTAACATCTTAAAAGCACCCTTTATATAGTAAATAAATTCTAAATGACAGTCATTTAGGTTTGCACACACACACACACACACACACACACACACACACACACACACACATATTTTATTTTATTTATTTTTCCTAATATAATAAAGCAAATACAGAAAGTAGAAAATAGTGCAAGTTAATTCTACCAAGATTTCAAATAAATTTATAATAAAATGTCAAAATTGTGTTAAATAATTATATCATTCAGCGTAACACAAGATATTTATGTAAAATCAAATAATATGCTTATTCTGGACTTGTACATGTTAAAATATATAAAAGAATTAGGAAGCATAGTAAAAGAATAGTGACAAATATAAAAATGACAACTAATTAGTATTTGAGGTGAAAGTAATTCATCTGTTAATGTGTCATAACAGATTTTTTGCTGTAAATCTGATTGACGAGTAGATTGTTGAAAAACAGTGAATGAATTAGGATTTTAGTGGGTGAATCAGCACACACGCAGACGCCACGTGAACAAACTTTGTGTTTTGCATGTGCATTTAAACATGAGACATGAGTATTTGATGCAGCCCATTGTGAATATGACCAATGGTCTAACTGGTCCAACTGGCTCAACAAAGCAAACTATTCCAGGTTTTTTCCCGCCTCTTCCATCCCACTTTCTCTTAATTACAGATGGCGATGAGGGAGATGTGCAGGAAAGTTGCTTAAAGGTGTGTAAATAACAGGTTTTCCCTAAGCTCTCTATGATGTTTGTTTTGTTCACATGTGGCCGCTCCTCGCGACTCTCAGTCTGTCCATATTTTATTGAACCATAATTCGACCTGAATAACACATTAGCCTCACATTTATTAATTCACCCAGCCGTGATTCTGTTTGTCTACGGGTTCGGGCGACGGCGCCAGATAAGGTGCTCGGCTGTAAATGTGGCCACGGTGGCCCTCTATCTTCGACGGACACCAAAGCTAAGGGAAGGGGTTAACGCAACCGTTTCTCCTCCCGGCAGCTTGTGTTGATCACAGGACTCAGTGATATTTGCCGTGCTGGTGTGAGTGCTCTGCCATGACAGCTCTGTAATCTCTGAAAGGTCTCAGCCTGACTGCTGGGAGCTCCGGAATAAACCCTCACCATTAATTACTCCGAGAGTCATCTTCCTGGCCCCAGCCATCCGTGGCCCCACCTGCTCTGGGCCCAATGTCACGCAGTGGGCTTTTTTCCGCAGAGCCGGCTGAGGAGGGGGTCCGACTCATCCCGGTCAGTCCAGATCTCCTGCTGCTCGTCTGACAGAAACATCGTGACTACGAGGGAAGCGCTGTGGCAGGCGGCTCCAAAAGCGACGAGGAGGTTTGCGGCAGACGGAATCTGATAGATTTCAGTGTGATGCGCCACGTTCAGAGCTGCGGAAACGTCGCACTTTCGGGCACTGCGAATATCCGGAGGAATAACAAAGGAAATCAAATAAAAAACTGTTTCTGGGAACAGAAAATCGAATGTAAAAACCAAGATTTGGTCAGTTTGAAAACGTCTACACATATATATATATATGTTAAAAAAAGTATTCTATATGGCTTTGGAAACAACAACAACACTGGGAATATTAATGTTATTAATTTACTGTTATTTTACATTATATTTATATATGTATATACACACCCTGCATGCTTTGCCAATTTTGTAAAAAGAATTTAATCTTGCATTTATAGTTGCCCAGTTGCTAGTACTTTTTGACCTAATTCCAGAAGGATTCAAAGCATACCCTCATATTTAATTAGAGTTTATACAGTTAAAAATGCACTGCTGAACATACCAACAAGTATTTACGATAACTGAAAACATATATATTTATGGCATTTTCAAACCATATGCATTGAAATATATTAGAATATATATTTGTGGGGGATATAATTTAATACCAACATATTACATTGAAATTACACACAAACACACACATATATATGACTTTCTATTCAAATTAATTTTTGTGACATTTTTATATTACCGAAATGTGAATTTAAGAACAAATAAATAACAAGGGCAACAAAATGTTGCAAGAAATCAATAATCCTGTCTTGATCAATCAAACAAACAAAAACCATTTCTAATATCTAAACATTTTTTTTAACACCTCAAACAAATCGACAGTTTGAGCAACCCTTCATGGCACGGAGCATAGCTTAGGCTTGTTTTAGTAGATCGCCTAGATCCCTAGACTAACATTAAGTGTTAGTGGGTGTAGATTGTGTTGTTTTGCATGCGGTAATGTCTAGATCTTAAGTGCACACAGGTTGTGTCGGAAAATTAGATGATGTATGATTGTGAGGAGTGTGTCTGAAGTACTGCAAACTAGAAGCAAAGTGTCCTCATATTTTGTGGAAGCTTAATTTTTAAAGTTGTTTGAAGAGGCAACTTTATAAGAGGAAGAAGTGGTGTAATTTTCTTTAGACAATTGTCCACCTGTTCAAATTTTTCCAACGAAATGTTAGAACACGACATCAAATTTCTGTCGATACTTAGCTGCTAATTGACATTTGCACACCTGGAACAAAAAGCTTATAATTACAACAGCTTGTCACTGTATCGAAGCAAAAGGTTTCCATATTTGTAGTTTTAATTATACTCACTGTAATTATCGCCCCGTGTCGTGGTTCATCGCAGTTTATTGATAAAAATTTCTAGTGGCGTAGGAGAACCGTTGGGTTGAAAGTGACAGTGCTGAGAACTAGCCTGCATTTCGGTAGGCATGACACAAATGCAATGGTTTGTATTTGTTGTCATTATCAAAATCATTTTTGTTGTTAACAAGCAACATGACAGAAAAAAATATGTTGCATGTCATACTGTATTGCTTTTGCAGTAGAGCAATAGACACAACCAAAAGAAAAACTGTATAAAACTGTATATGTACAGTATATATATATATGTGTGTGTGTGTGTGTGTGTGTATATATATATATATATATATATATATATATATATATATATATATATATATATATATATATATATATAGTATTTAGTTAACAAGCATTAAATGTCATGTTCCTGTCATGATGAATTCTAAAAATAGATGACATCGTAAAGGTAATTATTCTACATCAAAGTGGTTTTGGCGTTGTTCAAGCTTAAAGCTTTTCCACTTGCTGTTTAGCCTTTAGAAAGCCTTTACGGATGGGATGTGCGATGATCATGAACGCAGAACAGAGAAGTTCCGTTTGTATCCGCAGTTAGATGGTAAATGCGTTAGATGTGGGTTGATGGACTCGGTGGTTAATCTCTGCCTTGGATTAATGTCCTTGCAGGGAGAAATTCGCGGTTTTATGCGGTGATGCTCGCCATAGCACTCTGAGCTCTGGAAGTTTTAGATGGGTTGGTCGTGCGACAGAGGCCTAATGCTCTTAATGGAAGTCACGGACAGCCACTCGCCTCACGCCATTCCTCCTTCTAGAGTAAAAAGATTCCCCTGTGATGTGCCATTTGTGAGAGAGTCCAGCACAACTTAGGAAGCCACCTGACCTAACTAAAAGCATGGGCTGTACCTGTGTGTTTTATACAGACAGGTCAGGCGGCGAGTGCACAATCTTGGGTCTTTGATTTGATTGAAACATCGACTCCAGCACCCTGAATTGCTGCTAAGCTCCGCCAATGCCTGAGCTCGGTGATTTTATAAGCCACATTATTTTGTGTAAGATTTCTGACTTTGTATTATGCTGCGAATAAAAAGGATAATAAATGACTATGATTACGATACATTTCGAGAGCCGTATTTGATGTCTATTATATTCTCAGCCCTTTCTTTCATTTATTTCCGTGCCTTGGATTTTCTGCAATCTGATGTACTATGGCCTTTTAAGATCTCCATGGCAACATGCATTAACATTTTTATGAGTGCCTCACAAATATGGCGTTTTCTTTTGATGTAAATGGCAGTCAGACGTAGCTACGCTCGCTCAGACAAGCACGTCACCTCCTTTTGTCTGAGGCTCCATAACAGAAGTATTCAAATATTGTTTTTACTTGCTGCAAAACAATATGTGATTATTGTATTAAACATACACTGTCGGTTGCATCTGGCATGAAGTAATATGCTTGAAATTCATTAAATTATATTATTGCAGTGCTGCTTTGAAAGATAGCATTGTCCAAATGGTTGTTTAAATAAATAATCACAAAGTCATTTGTAATTACATTACATGAAAACAATAATTAAAATATGCGTACAACTAAATATTACGCGTTCAACAAAGTTGCATTGAAAATGAAAAAATGTCCAGATGTAAAATGCATGACAGTAATGATTATTGAACTGTTTAATTTAAAATGATTAGTTTTGAATATGTGTATGCTATTTTATGTTTTGATTTTTGCTTATTTACTTTTTAAAAACCATTTATCTTATATTATTAAATTTTTTGATCCCAGATTTTTTATGTCTTGTTACTCTCATACTTTTTGACTGCAGTAGAGATGGTTTATTACAAAACAAAGCAAAGAAGCATGTTGAGCTGCCAGGCAATTCACACTTACTGAAAGCAGGCAAGAGGTTAAAGACATTATGGTGTGTGCTTACCATCTGTTTGGCGATGGTTTTATTCAGTTTCAGGTGGAAAAACAACCTCGATGGTGTTCATGGGTGAGCAGGAGATGTTCACAGGTTAGAGGCAAATTACTGAAAAAGTGTGCAGGCCTTTCCATACTTCCTGAAAACAACCTTGGAGCATGGGCATTTTATCTCATTAGGCCTTGATTTACTCCTAGCGAGAGTGTGTGAAGCTGTAAGCTCCAGTTAACAGGCCTGATCTTTCCCCGCTTTCCTTTCTCCATGTCCCCGAGCAGAGCCTGAAACACACCGGGCGTTACATGTCGCTGACGCACTAACGTCCGATGAGGACAGAAGCTGAAGGGAATTAAGGAGTTTGCATGTCCAGGTTATTTTGGATCTGGTCGACTTGGTGAGCGCTAAAGTAAAGGGTTAATTTGGAGTGATGACATCCAGCTGCTTCTAACTCGCTTTATTAAAAGAAAAAATGGGTTGGTGCATGGCAGATGACTAAACCTTATATTTCAAGTGAAAGTTATGACTTGTGGCCAGGTGACCCATACTTGGAATTTGTATTCTGCATTTAACCCATTCAAAGTGCACACACACACACACACCGGCGGAACACACACACACACACACACAGAGCAGTGGGCAGCCAATGCTCCGGCCCCCAGGGATGCTGCTATTATATATAATCAAAGGTACATTTTGTAAAGTATAATCATATATAATAAAAGTATAATAATATGATATAAAAAGCATATATATATATATATATATATATTGTATAATATATGTTGTTATTTATATTCTCATTATTTAAATAATCACAATATTTAAAGAGCAATTTCCGTGATTTATTTATTACATTTTATAAAGGTGTGTGAGACTTGATAATAATATAAAATAAATTACTACATTGTCATTTTGTTAAAATGACGAACATGACAAAAATATATTACATGAAATAATTCATTCATAATAATTCATACATAATTCATAATTGTGGAAACTGTAACAAGTTTAGATTGAAACACTAAAATTTGTAAATAAATACATAAAAATACATATAAAAACAACCTAAATAGTAATTTTAAACAAACAAAACACAAAATGACTATAAAATATAAGTAAACATATATAAAAGGATAAATAATACAAAAAAGATTAGTTGAGCATGAGTTAAAAGTGTAATTAGCCACCAATTAGTCTCTGCTTTGACAATGTACACCTAATTCATCATATTTTTAGAATTCATTTCCACATTATAATTTTATTTTACGTAAACAAGCGAAAAAAAAAATTAACAACTGTTTAGAGTAGCCAAATCCACCGATATCACACCTGATCTCATGAGACAATGTAACCATTGTTTTATGCTCATGATTCACTGAGCCTCGAAAGGTCTCTCGAACGTGTTCAGTTGCTGAAAGTTAACCGCTTTAACAACGCCATCGGTCAAGAGCGGTAAACATGTTTAGGTTAGGTGCAGGCGTTCATTTACAAAAAAAGAAAAGGATAGAAGAAAATCAGCCCGAGTGCAGAGATCTCTTAAGTTTTTTTTTTCTTTCCTGATGAGGCCCTCACAGATCCCACGATCCTCTGTATCCTTCCATGCGACAGCACCCCACCTTCACGACGCATCTCTCCAATCGCACTACGCTTCTCTCGTCGTCTGCCGGTAATCCCACTGTCTCCATTATTGTCTTAATATCAAGTACAGCTGAGATAATGGAGCGACATGGTAATAACAGTGGGCCTAAAGGGGGCCCTCCAGGGAAATATCTTTGATGCTGGAAGAATATTAATACCTCTGAGCTCTCTGCACTTCCTGCCTTCCCCTCGTTGCACATTTTTTCACAACTACATAATGGTCCTAATATGCATAACAAAAAGCTTTAGGACGTGAGGGTAAGTGTGTGTGTAATGTGCCTATAGACCACAGTACAACTCTATAGAAACCCTCTCTGCTAACGGAAAAACACATATTTGCCTATTACGCAGTATTGACCTGAGATTTAATGTGTGGGTTTTTCTGTCTCTTCGAATAGTTTTGAGAACGAATCGAGCACAGGCTAAACCGAAAAGTCTCGCAAGTTTACAACAGAGTTGAAAGTGTGTAATGCTGTAGCGATTAAAAGACTTTTAGTCAAGTTCCATTATTTAAAAATACCACAGCAAGCATTTGTCTCCCCGGGATGCAGTATAAACATGAAATCACGTCTTTGTCAACTTTTCAAAGTGTCGGTGACGGCAGTACTAAATCTCAAATTCATTTTTACGGGCCAAAAAAAAAAAAAAAAAAAAAATCTTTTGTCAGTGAGGTGGCCCAGCTCACGCAGAAGACCAACCAAACAGTTTTCTGTTGACCAGGTGCAGCAAATCCTTGAGACCGGTTCTAACACTCCTGCAAAATCTGAATGGGGAAAACTTCAGTGTTTATGCAAAACTTACGATTCTGTGCATATGGCAGTTAGCAAAAGCTAGATATTACGGCTGATAAAGTTTTAAATATGCACGCTTCTCTTACAAAAAAAAATGCATTGATTAAGCCTTCAGGAGGTCGTTATTAAACCCCATCCGAATGATGGATGGACTGCTATCGCTGAGCTCATTCACTGCCATTATAAAGCTTGGAATAGCCGGACATTTTTTTTTTTTATAACTCCAGTTGTATTCATCTGTGAGAAGAAAGTCATATACATCTAGGATGGCTTGGAAGTGAATAAATTATGGGGTAATTTTCATTTTGGGGTGAACTGTCTCTTTAAATGTGCAATTTCTCTCTTTTAGTGCATCTAGACCATACTGTGCAACCTACTGCATAGCACTTCAGTGATTACATATTTTTAGCCCAACCTGGAGGTAAGCATCAATAAAAAGCAACCTCAAAAAGTGAGAGGAGGAGTTAATGATGTTTAATGTCCCGAAATCTTCTCTAGCCCTTTTAGCTTCAGCAAAGACAAGTAGAGGCTTAAAAAGCACAAGGCATTATTACTGATATATTTTATGTCATAGATCAAAATGTAAACCACAGACCTTATTTCGGCATTTAAAGTGCACCTATTATGAGATTTCGAAAATGACCTTTCATGTAACACTGCTCTAAGTGAACCTCCTGCAAAGTTTTAAATCAGAAAAGTGCACCGTGTATAAAGTTATAGTCAACTCTGAATCACTGAAACAAGTCCAAAGCCACGTTGAGGTCAGCATTGTGCATATTCACTGCCAACTTGTTTATCTTTTCGTGTTGGTCTGAATGAAAAATGAACTTTTTGCCACACAGTGTTTCTTTGGAGCGTTGAAAGCTCACAAACACTGCTTTAAATGAAATCGAGGAATCACCGGAGGGGTTTGAAAAAAATGAATTTTAAACAAATCATTTGGGAGATTGGACAAATAAAGTAAAAATAAGGACAAATGAGGTAAAAATAAATGCATATAAAATTTTTTTTTTTTTTTTTTTTTTTTTACCTTTGTATGCACTTTAACCTGTTGGGACTCCCAAAACCAAAAATACTAACATTTCATAACTCGTAATAATGGCACTTTAACCAAAAATCCATTAAAAATTTACTTTGGGACAATGGATCTGTAGGTGCTAAAAAGGCTAAATCGTTTCTGGATTTTGGCCTACAAAATATTATTTCAGCACACTATTAGATGGACTAACATCTGTATTATTACTGCAAGCATGTGAAAACAAATTGTATTAAATTAATATTTTCCATTTGGCAACGGATTGCTATTTTGGCAGGATATTTTCTTGCATCAGTGGTAATGCCAGTCAAAGATGAGCATATTATAGATTTTTTTTTTTTTTTTTTTGTGGAATAATATACTAAATCTTCACAAGGAGACCAGGAAGTCTATTTTAAAGTGAACACAGTGTCTTTCTCCTTGTCTTTAGCTCACCGTGTCTTCCAGCTCACATCTCCCTGCATGACTTGTTCTTGTGCTTTTGCACGCTTGTACCCGGCTCTCATGTTGTGACATGGATCAATCGAACGCCAGAACTGAACCACCGTGAACCTGTCAGCTGCTCCACGGGAGGAACGGACCTACATTCCCAACTGCCCCTTTGAAAGGTAGGGGCTACAGGCGGGTCAGCACACCCACCAAGCTTTGTTTGAGGGCTGGAAAGAGTCGATCTGCTCTCAAATCTACTCTGAACGACCAGGTGATTCTTACGCAAGCACTGGACCAAAACTCACCCTTTAAAGAGACCGGTTATGCTGCATATAAATGGACTCCTACAGGAACAGCCAATCACTCATATCACGATCAGTGCTGAGAAGACATGGTAAAATAAGAGAAATTTGGACATATATTCTGTTTGATATTAATAGCTCGGTTCTGTTTTGACAGCAGGTGTCACTGTTTCCTCTTAAACCACAAATTCTTGAAACTTGAAAATCAAGAATCAACGATTATTTGAGTTGGAAATGTCTTAGCTGTGAATGTTTGCATCTCCTCAGATT
Organism: Puntigrus tetrazona; assembly: GCF_018831695.1. NCBI lineage: Eukaryota > Metazoa > Chordata > Actinopteri > Cypriniformes > Cyprinidae > Puntigrus > Puntigrus tetrazona. Next base: position 941,219 of record NC_056722.1, on the reverse strand, counting down.
TTTTAGACCGAGACAAAGCTGGACAAAACAAAATGTCCATTTCAACTCTTTCTTGTTACTGAATTTTATTTCTCACAGTTGTATGACTGTAAATGCATTTATTCCTTAATGCAAGCTTTGTAGCTTATGATGTTCTTTATTTATGTGTCTTTTGCTTAAGGATCTGATAAGTGAATAAATGTAATGTAAATGTCTCTATTTCATTCATTTTGTTTACAGAAACAAAATGACGGTTTGGTGGAACCTAGATTTATACAGTTTTCTTTTTTATTTTAAATCTTGTCCCAGTCGTTTGTGTCCAAAGCAGGTGCATGAAGCTTCTGTCTCAAAAATAAGAAAAAATGAAGTGACATAAACCAAGTAGTAGTCTGGCCTTGGCGCAGTATCATATATAATCGCTGATATATTATACCATGTAACCCTGTCCCGTGTTTCTGACAGATCAGTGCCATGGTAAGGAATGATGCTGGGGTTTCTCCTGGTTGACCTTCAATGGCGGCTTTGATTGTGGCAAACAGTAGGGGTCTTCTCTCAGCATCAGGGGTCTGAAAAGCGCCAAGGCTTGAGGGGGCATCAGAGATCGAGAAAAGCAGTGAATGGTACCAGCATTGCCCCTGTGGGGGCGTTTGAAAAGGTCACTAGTTATGCTGGCAAACCCTGTTATCTGTGTCTCCTCCGCTGGCTATCTGCAGCCAACACTGAGCAAACACCGGCAAACTGTTCTGGCACATCCCACGACGATGCCACCTTCTCCAGAGACCCATGAGATGTAACCTCTTTGAGAAGAGCATGGAAGAAAAAAAAAAAAAACGTCTCTTGTTTGGATTTGCAAAAATACTCTACCTGCTAAAACTAGGAAGAGGAATATTTGAACATGACGTTGAGGACTGTTTGTAAATGATGTCTCTCTGGAGAACAGATGGGCTTCTTTGCAACCTGCCCTGAGAAGTGAGAAATAATTAATTAAAATGTAATTATAAATGTAATTAGAAAAAAAATAAGTAATTTTTTGACACATTGATTTATAGAAAAATGGCTTAAGATTAAGTGCATGGATTTTTATATTATAAATATATAATTGATGGGGTCCCTTGGTCATGGAAATTTAAAAATGTGTTTACCTGGCCTAGGAAGTTTGGACATTTCTATTATGAATATACATTATTTTAGTTATGTTTATCTAATTATTGCTCTTGTGAATTGTTTTTAGGCAGATTCTTTGTTTGAGTTGAACTGTTTCACAATATGATCTAAATGAAAATGACTTAATCAAAAGTACTTATTATGCTCATATTGTATCGCAAACACTTATGCTCTATTGAGGTAGGATATGGGTGGTTAGGAAACAGGTTTGGTGGTATGGGTAGGTTTAAGGGTGGGTTAAGGAGTAAGAGATGGGTCAACAGTGTATGTATAATTAATTATAATAAATTAATTATAGATACGTAAAAACAAAAAAATACACAGTAAAAGCATGTACATACACAGTGCATCATACCAAATTATTTACAGTAAGTATAGCTTTGAAGGCTACCTAATATAAATTTAGGTTAAAAATAGTTTTTATTATTATTAATACTTTTATTATTATGACTATTTTATTAATCCAATTAATCCAATAACTAAAAATGCCTGGAAAAGTTAGGAATTTGTTAGAAATTATATATATATATATATATATATATATATATATATATATATATATATATATATATATATATATATTACATGAATATATATGTATTGCTGTGTTTTTATTACTTTTAATATCCGGGACTGTGGCTAAAAATTAATGCTCTATCATGTTCAAAATATGCCCTACTCAGAATCCAACCCTAAACCTACCTGATAATGTAATAAATGCAAAACTGATATGAAAACACATTTTTTTGATGCGACCATGTAATTTCAATGTCCTTTTATGCAATTTTGAACTGTTTTGTCAAAACGTAGTTAAACTGGATTTAAACCAGAGCTCTTCGCCTCTTAAGTACACGTCTGTAGTCCGTGAGCTACCGAACAAACCTACCGTATATGAAAACTTATAGATATTAAGCTGGATATGTGTGATGCCGACATTCAAAAGCACCAGTTTTCAAATCTCCGCTCATATTTATATTGTCACAACATGATATTCTTCAAGTAATTGTGCAAAAATTGCACTTTATTAATGAAAATAAAGCAAAGTTAGTGTGAAAAGGAACAAGAGCTGTCAGCGTTTCACTGCCTATAGCGTTCTGCAGTGATATGTACTTGTTGGTACGTATTTCGTTTCTCGCTAATAAGTGAACTCAGGTACGTTAATGCCATGAGACCAGGTAGAAAAAAAAGCCTACTATTCATATATACACAGTATGCTTTCAGGTGCGACAAACAGCCAATCAGATCACACGATCCATTATTCTGTGTCCACATACCTGCTGAACTGCTCTTTTGTCTTGCGCGCAGTTGTGGATTTTCTGCTGTGCAGTGACACGTCTCAGGCTACTGCGCCGCTGTGCTCTCTACCTCCACTGAGAGCTGTAAATTCATTTCACACCTCGCTAATAACCTGACCAGGGGATAACAAGAACTTGGATTGACTGTAGGTCATGCAAATTAATTACAGCAATTAGTTCTGAAAGGAAAGAGAGGGGTGGAGAACTCAGAGAGGTGAGGAGGGCCTGGAATTTCAGCTCTCGCGGACCCTTTCACTCGTGCTCATTGCTAGCGGCGGAGTTGAACTGCTTCCTGGGAGATTTACCAAGATCTCCTCCACTTCTCCAGAAGATGTCTTTCCTGAAAGCAGTCTAAATAACGTTGTGTCTGACCGCAGCCAAAATCCCTATTTGGACCGGACTAGCTTTCCCTGAGGATGTTTGTCGTTTTAATACAGCCCCTAATCAAACATTTATGTTTTTTTTTCTTGCATAACCTCAGTCAAACTGAGAAGAAAATTGCCTACTATTTTTCAAATCCTTCTCAGTTGTTTTGAGCTTCATATTGCAGCTAAGGAGTTTTCTAACTTTTCAATGCCACATCTTAAAATGAGATAAAATGATAGTTTATATTAAAAGAAAGCTTTATATTGCCAAGCATAAAGACTCATTTATACTGTAAAAATATTTTTTATATTAATATTATTATATATAATACAAAATGTAAAAATATTTCTATATATATTAATTTAATCCATAATATTATCAATTTTATCTTTTCTTTATATTCTCCTCCTTACTGAATAATATTAAAGACTGCATACATATAGTAAAAGAGTAAAAGAAATTAAAGAGTAAAAATGTATTCTTGCATACCACCCATAAAATATAACGTTTTACATGCCAGCCAGGCAAATCCATCAAATTATATTTAAGATTCAAAACTAATAAATGTAGTTATTTTCAGAGGTCATTCAGCCCCTGCTAAACAATCTCAACGTAATCAATTCAGTGCTCAAAGTTTGATGTTGTCAATTAGAACCGCCTCCCTTGCACGCATTGAACGTCAGGCACAAACCATGAGACATATTTGAAATCAATGTGTCCGTTGTGGTGGAGTAAATACCTCGAGAATGAGGGCGTTTGAAAGAACTAGACAGGGAGGTGAAACTCAATAACAGCGCTGCTGCTATTCAGACTTGAAACCTCAGACTTCAGAGCGCAAGCGAAGTCTCTGGATAAACCAGAAGCCTTTGGTTTGTGACACTAAACGTGTGATTTACTAGGTGTTCTGGGATTGCTAAGCTGGTCCAAGTTTAGATAGCCCAACCTCGTGATATTTATGATTTTAAAGTCGTGAGTTTGATTCTTATTGCTTAAAAGCTGATGTAAAACTCAACTGTATCTAGTAAATGTAATCTAATTCTTTTTTTAAATTGCATAACCTTAGTCAAAATTAAGGAGGAAGTGATCTATTATTTATTTGGACAAAATGTCATCTGGAACATGTTTAGTTTCTGTTGAACTGTCACTTTTTCTTTCTAGATGAAGTCTGTGGGTAAACTCAAATTCTTCGTGAGGTTTATCTGCTCAACCTTTGTTTTGACCTTGGGTGAAGGTTTTTAAAACTATGTTAAAAATATGTTTCCATTAGGAACTCTTCCTTCAATTGCAATATCAAAAGACTTTGAAAAGATCAAATATTATCTGCAAAATAAGAGAGTGCAAAAAATGGTGTTTAGTAGAATTTGACATCAGCATTTTATCAGTTCATGACTTCACGTTGGGCTCTTCATACATGGACCACTCCGAACGCCATTTAATGAACCGCTCAAAACACCATAGCTACATGCCAAAAAACCCATGCTGGTCTCATAAACCAAAGACCTTTATCCATAAAGTTCAATAGGAAATAATAGTGAAACAAAATATTTTTGTTGGATGCGTTGCAAACACAGAAGACCGCATCTCAGAGTCCACCTCAAAAATGAAATCAACCTGGTCTCATAAAAAAATGTACACCGCTTTACGTGTCTTACTGCATGTTTCACTGCAGTTTCAATAGAAATGTGCACTGAATTGCACTAATACACAGGTTTAATACGTGAACCCTGGCACATTTGTATCACGCTAGTATATATTGCTGTGTTTTTACTACTTTAAATATCTGTGGACTGTTGCTAAAAAGTTATTGCTCTATCATGTTGGAAATATGCCCTGCACAAAATTCAACGTTAAACCTACTGATAATGTAACAAATGCAAAATTCAATATAAAAACACATTTGTTTTTGCAACCGTGAAATTCCAACTACCTGTTTTCAACTGTTTTAAACTGTTTTCTTGCAAAAAGTTGTCCAAGCTACGTTTATGCCATGAGACCAGTGTTTTGATCACTCACTTGACGTTTTTAATTCAAAAGCTGAAATCTGTGACGTGCCACGAGACCGAATTACATCGTCAGGTTCATTAGAACGATTTGATTTAGCGTATTGTTAGTTTGCAGGTAATGAAATTCACGCGACGCTTTCTACACGCACCGAGGTGAAAGATGGTCCATTTCCGACTGGTTTGTGAATAAATGGGTCTGCCCTCTCTGAGCCCGGTCGCGAACGCAAACAGCCACATTTCACTTTAAACACCGGCATCTGGACTTTGACATCTAATTTCGGTGTGTTTGTCCCCACATCTGAAAATCAATGTGGCTTGTTACCTGCAACACTTTTATTCTGGCGCTTTAAATATTCATCAAAAGCAAAGCAGGAAAGCAGGAGACGAGGTTCGGACATGACTTGTAGAATTGACAGAGGGAGGGACGTCCACAGAGACCTGGAGTTACAGAGAGGAATGACCACAATCCTTCATTCTGAATTCAGACTGGGGTTTGCACCCAAAGCGCCGTCTTCTGTGTGCCCCCGAGGATCCTGGGTGTGTGAGAGAGACAGATATACGCCACACACCAAGGTTAAACTATACCACCTCTGCCATATCTTTCTACAAAGGAAGCTGTGTTCATAAAATATTACTCACCTCATTTAGCCAAGTGTGGTAAATGTCAGCTGGGGGGAGAAGAGGAGTTATTAAAACAAGCTGCAGTGTTTTATTAGACTTACATTTTTTGCTCAATGCCAGCTTGAAAGTGGAAAGAAAATCTTAAAGTTGTCACTAACGTTCAGTGATTTGATGCCGAGTTGATTAGTTCTTCCATTGCTCAACTTTGTGGATCATATGACTTGGACAGAAGCCCTTTTTCAATCATTTCTATGTTTACAATCCACATATCAGTGTAGCTGATTGATTGGTAGTTGACATATCAATGTGTCCTATGGTGTGACAGAAAAATGTAAAACTAAATACACAGATAAACATTGAAGATAAACCTCTCTAACACTATTTGAACCTCAAAGAATGAAGATACATTTTACTCATGCTACTGGTGTGTTAACACTGAAATAGTATTTTCATATATATATATTTAATACTCAATACATTTTAGGCTAATTAAAAAAAATAAATAATATTCAATTTATCCCATTTATTCAAATAATTGCAAAAATATAAATGAACTAAAATAAATATTTGTCATAGTTTTTTTTATATTTATTTTTATATCGCTTGTGAATTTCTGGAGGGTGGATACATGGCTACTTTTAGGTGTAAATATTTAGTCTGAAAAGTACATTTGTGTCTGGTTTGAGGAATCGTTCATGTCTGTTGCGCAAAAGGTTTAGGCCAAAAATTTAATCACGCAGGATTAGGGGTTTAAATTCCAAACTCCGAGTATGAGCAATAGTTATAGTGCTTGCTTTAGCAGGTACCACTAATTTTTCCACCAAGAAATGCAGTCCAGCTGTACAGTTGCTAAGCAACATAGCAATTTGAAGCATTAATATGAAATTTAATTGATGTGTGGTCACATACATAGACTATTTTACACTAAACGTGGTTCATTCAATCAGATTTTAGAACTACAGCTATCTCTTTTGTAATGATAGACTGACAAATGCTAATCTTCTGTTTGCTCTGGTACAGCCGTCCTCACAAACATCCCCACATCATGCTTGTTACACCTGACTGAACGCTATATCAATACCTAGAGAGGGATGAGACAAATAATATACTCAACTTTCTTTTTTAATGAAAAATAATAGTTATCTCACGCTGACGGTTAATGAGCATAGATAAAAGAATGCAAAGCTCATTGACACCAACAGCCTGGAAATTAGAATACTTCATCTATAATTGATATTAGTGCATTAGCCTTCATACATTTAAATTGTTTTCTGGAGATGCACAGAGCCAAACAGCTCTGGGTCCTGCTCAGAATTCAGCAACCATCACAGCCGATGTACATTGTCATTACCTGAATGAGATATTTTTAATATATCAATTATTTCTTCTAGACGGCAATGGCATCAAATTGACATTGTCTGCTTATCTTTTTTTTCTGAGAATTTTTGAAAATTTGTGCTGTATTATTTTAATATTATTTGTTATATGAGTAGTTGAAAAAAAACAACAAAAAAACAAAACAAAAAACTGTGAAACTGTGAGACTGTGTTTTGTGTTGTAACAGCAAAAATTAGAAAATTGTATCGCCATTTGTGCTTTCATACTATTTATCGCGATTAATCACACATACAACGTACAAGTATTTGTTTGCATGTATGTGTGTGTATATTGATTATGTATATATGAATACAGCTTTATTTTTGGTGTATAGTACATTTTTCAAATGCAATATTTTTAATTTGCGTTTATTTTAACTGATATATTTAATTGTTTTTTTTGTAGCTTTATTTCAATTTAATTACTTTTTTATTATTATTGTTTTTATTAGTTTTGGTTATGACAGTGACACTGCGGATTTTATTTTGTTGCCTGCAATCAGTAAAAACTGCTTTGATATTTGTTTTAAAATTCTTTCAAAGTGCAACGTACAATTATTTTATAGTTGATACTTTTACAGTCAACAATTATCCCATTAATTTCCTTTTTTTCACTACAGAATTAGTGAACTATTTAATTTCTGTTAAAAGCAGTTCCACCATAATAACGAGTGTTTTCAAACAGGTTTCAGCCCCACACCTGCTATTGGTCAGTCAAATATATAGCCCGCGCCCCAAACGCGAAAGATTGGTTGAGCCGATATCGCTGTGCAATGTTTAGCCAGTACCTCGCTTCAACTTTAAATCAAACATTCCTAAAACATCGGTTAAGTCTCCCGAGACACGGAAGAGCGGTGAAAGTTTCCTCTTTGAACTTCTAGCTGAACATTTTCTCCCATTTTTGTCTGATCGCATTTCTACCGCCCAGTGTTTTAAGCTCACATCCGTCCTGAGCAATAAAGCGCTTTTTTTTCCCGGATAATCCTCAAATTAAACAGAGGGGGTGATGGGTCAGGCAAGCTGGACAGGTTGAGAATCTCGGCTTTGCCCAAACCCTCTTTCCTGTGAGAGATCAGATCCTAGCTTTGGAGAGGGTTTATCCAGACCACGTGTAGGAGGTGCTGTCTCCTCCGTGCTCCACGCTGCTCATTTTCCTCTCTGAGGATCTTGTGGCCTATAAATCTGGTTATTAACGTGGCAAAGCGAGCCAGGACTAATGTATCCACACCTGAGACCACCTGAAAAGACCTCCCACAATTCACTTTTATCACTCCTTCCCTCTTTAGAAAGCAAAATGAGAGTGGATAGAAATTATACCTTAGCCAGCGTAATTACTGGTAAGCTGTTTCTGACCATCTAGTTATTCCACTCCAGCACACACAGGCCTGACAGCTTGTTAAATGCATTGAGATGTACACGCAAAGTGAGTTATTGATGGCGACTGTAAGAAATGCTGTCAGGGTGCTCAGCGGTTCCTTGAAGTGGAAAGATACAGGTAACGGTCAGATCAGCGTTCTGCCGTCTCATTTATTCTGATCCAATAAGAGTGAGTCTGAATGCGTTTCTATTTTTTTCTATATGTGTGATGTATAATCTGCTGGAGGTTTTAAATATGACACATAGTGGGCCATTTTAGCCCTCTTGACACAATATTACAGTGTGTTATGGTGATGTAATGTCTTACACCCCATATTTAAGCTGAGTTATGAGTGCGGGGGCAAACATGTCACCCTGTAGACTTCATATCTGTCTGACTCATTGTGTCATATTGACCCTGCTGTAGTTACACTACTCATAAAAGCAAGAGAGAGAGAGCATCTTAAAAAAAAAAAAACACATTTACAGTGTAATCACACTGCATAAAGTTCACATAATTTATGAAATCATACTAAAATGGACGTTTAAAAAAACAAAACAATATAATCTGTTAATAAAACCATTAAAAGATGCTAAGCTAATTGAAAGCTTCCTCTTTCTGCATGTGTTGCATACGCATTCAAGCCAATCAGCTTTTGTGTGAATTTTGTGTTTTTTCCTTCACTGCAAACCCTTTTCAGTTTTTTTTATTACTGTTGTGAGATGTACGTTTGCATTGATATGTACAAATTTGCGTAATAGTAATATAAAAGGTTGAAAGTATAGCACAGGTGAGTATAGCAATGTCATGTGACTCGTTTAGAGATTGTAATGCATCGCTGATTATAGAACTCTCATCTGCGTGAGAAAACATAATTATCAGAAAGGTAAATCTTGCGTTTTAATGATTTTCATATCAACCCTACTGTAATACTTTCTCTCAGATCAACACTCACAAATATAGTCAATTGCTGCTTGCGAGTGACTGCTTTTATTAAACAGTTCAATAGACAATAAGTTCATATTGTTAAATGAACCGTACATTTTAAGCGAAACGGACCTTTGTGGTCTCTCAGTTAGTGTTTCGAAGCAATTGTTTGAATTTATTATTCAGTGACTCGCTCATAAACACAGGCATTTTTTAGCGCCTAAAGATTCGGTTTTTAAACGAATCGGCTGAATGACAATGAATTCTTCATAAATCAGTGACTTGTGGCCACCTACTGGTGTACTGGTGTAACGCACAATAAAGTCACAAGAAGTGACAAATCCGTGACACTTAATACACTCTCTAATATATACTCTAGTAAAAATGTAAAAGCATAAATACATTTCACTGTATTCATTTTTATAATGACAAAAAACAATACAGCTCTCCTTCACAGCAAATATGCTGGATTCAATTCAGCTAATTTTATACTGCAGCATGTGTTTATTCTGGGAAGGGAACTGTCCACGCAGAGCTATTGAGTGTGCATTGTGTATGGTGTCTCATACGATTCTCATCAGGGGAACTGTAGTCCAGCCAACTGCGCACACACACACACACACACACACACACCCAGGTAATTAGACAGAAAAGAATGGCTATAGGAGTCTAGACGAATGGGCTCAATTAAGACCCTGGTCTTTATTCAATTGCTCACAGTCCATTTGGCACTAGAGAAGGACAGAGGATGGCTGGTGGTTGTGCTGGAGAGAAAATGTACCTGCTTTTGCATGTCTGCAGGTGGAAATATGCTTTTGTAGGAATGACGCAGTTGAGTTTTAGGAGTTTATGGTAGTAGCTTATTTTGGAAACTAGTAACTGAATATCACGTCACGCCGAATTAAATTATTGCAGAATTTAATTGAATCGATCAAGACCTTGTAAATTTGATACCAAGCTCTAGTTCCTGGCATCTGTTTGAATCAGAATCAGAATCAGATCCTGCGAGTCAAATTTGAAACTAATCAAATCAAAACCTTGAGAATCTCAGTTGAATGGAGTGGAATCAGGAATAATTTGTTGAACTGTCCTTAGTGTTGACCTGAATCAATCTTATACATCTTGTGAATCAGATAAAATACAAACCAAATTCCAAAAAGTTGGGACACTATACAAATCGTGAATAAAAACTGAATGCAATGATGTGTAGGTGCCAACTTCTAATATTTTATTCAGAATAGAACATAAATCACGAAACAAAAGTTTAAACTGAGAAAATGTACCATTTTAAGGGAAAAATATATTGATTCAGAATTTCATGGTGTCAACAAATCCCAAAAAGTTGGGACAAGTAGCAATAAGAGGCTGGAAAAAGTAAATTTAAGCATAACGAGGAGCTGGAAGACCAATTAACACTAATTAGGTCAATTGGCAACATGATTGGGTATAAAAAGAGCTTCTCAGAGTGGCAGTGTCTCTCAGAAGCCAAGATGGGTAGAGGATCACCAATTCCCACAATGTTGCGCAGAAAGATAGTGGAGCAATATCAGAAAGGTGTTACCCAGCGAAAAATTGCAAAGACTTTGCATCTATCATCATCAACTGTGCATAACATCATCCAAAGATTCAGAGAATCTGGAACAATCTCTGTGAGAAAGGGTCAAGGCCGTAAAACCATACTGGATGCCCGTGATCTCCGGGCCCTTAAACGACACTGCACCACAAACAGGAATGCTACTGTAAAGGAAATCACAGAATGGGCTCAGGAATACTTCCAGAAACCATTGTCAGTGAACACAATCCACCGTGCCATCCGCCGTTGCCAGCTGAAACTCTACAGTGCAAAGAAGAAGCCATTTCTAAGCAAGATCCACAAGCTCAGGCGTTTACACTGGGCCAGGGATCATTTAAAATGGAGTGTGGCGAAATGGAAGACTGTTCTGTGGTCAGACGAGTCACGATTCAAAGTTCTTTTTGGAAATCTGGGACGCCATGTCATCCGGACCAAAGAGGACAAGGACAACCCAAAGTTGTTATCAACGCTCGGTTCAGAAGCCTGCATCTCTGATGGTATGGGGTTGCATGAGTGCGTGTGGCATGGGCAGCTTGCATGTCTGGAAAGGCACCATCAATGCAGAAAAATATATTCAGGTTCTAGAACAACATATGCTCCCATCCAGACGTCATCTTTTTCAGGAAGACCCTGCATTTTCAACAAGATAATGCCAGACCACATTCTGCATCAATCACAGCATCATGGCTGCGTAGGAGAAGGATCCGGGTACTGAAATGGCCAGTCTGCAGTCCAGATCTTTCACCTATAGAGAACATTTGGCGCATTATAAAGAGGAAGGTCACGACAAAGAAGGCCCAAGACGATTGAACAGTTAGAGGCCTGTATTAGACAAGAATGGGAAAGCATTCCTATTTCTAAACTTGAGAAACTGGTCTCCTCTGTCCCCAGACGTCTGTTGAGTGTTGTAAAAAGAAGGGGAGATGCCACACAGTGGTGAAAATGTCCTTGTCCCAACTTTTTGGGATTTGTTGACACCATGAAATTCTGAATCAACATATTTTTCCCTTAAAATGGTACATTTTCTCAGTTTAAACTTTTGTTCCGTGAGTTATGTTCTATTCTGAATAAAATATTAGAAGTTGGCACCTACACATCATTGCATTCAGTTTTTATTCACGATTTGTATAGTGTCCCAACTTTTTGGAATCCGGTTTGTAAAATAAATTAACTAAATACAAATTTTAATTATTATTTTTAATAAACCAATATATTTTCACGGTTTGGTGTGGTAAGGAGCACACGAAGATGTACAATAAACAGTCAATAATAATCAACATTGAGGCAATCCAACAAGAAGGGTAGCAAAATACACATACTGTACGCACACACACAAACAAACAAACGAAAAAAAACACAAAAGTCTATAACTGTTACAGTTCGCCCACCCTTGGAAGGTGTGTCCTCGCACCTATAAACAGAACAACAACATGGAGAAGGGCGGGTGGGAACTTGGGAGGTGGTTTTGGAGGAGGATGGACACCCAGGAGGGGGCCATAGGGGAGACGAAGGAGGGAGAGAGAACTAGGGAAGAGATAGGAGGGTCTTGGATCAGGAGGAGTCCAGCAGGACCCAGGCCACAGCCATGATGACTGTGAGAGCTGATCTGGAGGGACAACGTGGAGCAGATGGTGCTGGTGACCATTGCAGAGTCAGGGATCTGGAAGGCCGTGGTGGAGCTAGAGTGACAGAGGAAAGAGGTGGAGCTGGAGGGAAGGAGGAGCCTAACAGAGCCAGAAGGACAACATGTAGCCAAAAGAGTGGAATCCTGAGGCAGTGGCTGGTCGACAACAGACCAAGGCAGAGTATATAGGGACAAGTTCAGTTTCCGAGCTTATTAGATCCTCTTGTAAATTCAGCAGCCCTAAATGTATAATCGGCTCATCCTCAGCCATGGTCCAGTGTGCAGAGTTATCACTGTACATGGCCCTCGTCTCACCTGGTCTGATGTCAGTGGATCTGACTTTGAGGAGACTCTCAGCTCTGTCGTGCTCCATGACAATGACTTGTCAGCTCTGGCTCTCCATCAGTGGTTGGCTCGGGCTGTAGTTTTGCGCAGTGGGGAAATGGTGGGCCGGGTTCTGGTTCCTAAATGGGGCTGGTGTCATCTTCCACAAAGTCCACGGTCTGCAAAGGGTTGCACGACACCAGCACCCAATTGACTCGGCTAGGATCTCTCGAGGACCATCTCCGGACAGCTGTGCACAGGTGGAGGTGTTCAGTGCAGTTCTATAGAACGATCAGAGACAGTCCAGGTAGTGTGTCAGGTTAGTGAGGAACACAAAATCTTCTGTGTAGTCCTTGAGAAAGCGATCCCCCTGCCCTGCTCCAGGACATTAGGGTTCTTCATAATAAAGAAACGAAAAACTATCTCTAAACTATTACAGCTGCCATGCAAATCAGAAATCACATGATTTTTGAAATCATAAAACCAAAATTTGTTCCATGGCATGAAATCCAAATTGAATTCATTCCACTTGAAAATCAGGACTGATGCCCAGTCCTATAGGTCCTTGCAGTGAATCATATTAAATCTGAACTGAATCAAATCAAATCATGATTGTGTGAATCAGAATAGATTTCAAATGAAATGAACCTGGGAAATCAGTGCTAGTTCCATGTCCTAATTCCAGTTGGTGAATCAAATTCAGTCAGTCTAATGAATCAAAATAGAATCATGGGAAATCAGTGGTGCAGTAATGCTCTGTGTGTGTGAGAGAGACACATTCTCAGGCCAGGCCAGGCCAAGATTTTGCTGAACAGTCTGTGGTCCGAGTCACTGCTTTTGGCTCTCACTCTTACGTGTAAACTGTTTTGGCGAGGAATGATGGGAAGAAAGAGGCCACAACAAACAAGAGACGCCCAGCAGACCTTTACAGTCACAAACAGATAGCATATCTGTGGAAACTTGGTGAACGACAACACGGTATTCATATTTTTGTCAGGTATGACATCTTCCAATGAAGCCTTTGGCCATAAAATTATGTAATGTTTCTCAGTATTTGTAGAGGTCACGGGGTCAGGCAGGGACGCCGCTATGGTTTCAGGGCCCCCTGGGCAGCCTGTCCACTCGGGGCCCCCCAAATCACGTTCTGGTGGTTCACCCGTCATAAAAATCAAGTACAAAATCACATTTTCCCCTCAGGGGCCCCCCTCAATCACGAGGCTCCCTACAGTCTTGCTGACTTTATAAATCATATATATATATATTGCGTACAAACACAAGGCTTGAGTGCATATTTGACAGGTTTCAGTGCCATGATGTTTATGTAAATGGATAATTATCAGCCATGAGCGACATGAAAATGTGTTAATGTTCATATTTGACTCACACAGACAACTGTAATGTTATTCTCTAAAAGGAGGGCAAATTTTTAAAGGTAAAACATCCAGGCACTATAGCTATAATGAAGGCTTCAAAAAAAAAAAGTGACTTAGATAAAATATATAGACATGTACATAATATAATCCATAGAATAAGCATTTAATGTATGCAATCTGAATCATTTCTAAATCATGAAATAAAAATAATGACAAATTGCATTTCGTGATCCACAAAACCACTGTTGTAAACAAAATGCAAATGCAAAATGAATATGAAATGCATTTAAGTAACTGCATTTTACTAAGCGTTGTGTTACTGAAATATATTTTCTTATCCCAACTTCAACTGAATCAACTTTGAGAATCAGACCAAATCTTGTGAACTTCATGAAACACAAACACAATGATTCGAAAATCTGTGTCGATAGTTCGACAATAGAAACAAATCAGGTTTGAAGCAAATGTCAAAATCGAATCAAAAATCAAAATTAAACAACATTGTGAAATCAAATCTGTATTGAATCAAATAAACTGAAAATCAGTCCTATAATTCCATACAATGAATCAAATCGAATCAATCTAGATCTTATGAATCATGGACTATTCAAACACAAATTTGGTGGGGAAATAAGCATTTTTATAATCCAAAACACCTCCTATTAAAAATAATTTCCTAGCATATTAATTTGTAATGTAATAAAATGCATTTTGTTTCAGAATTCAGTCTTTTTTTACTTTTGTAGATTCCTCACGTGTGATCGTGTAATGGAGAACAGGAGATAGCGGTGGTTGTGAACATCAGATCATGGATTTGACTCACCTGAATCTGAGAAGAGCTCCGTCTGCGTCTCAGATAAAGGCTTTGGTGATTCACTCGGTCAATTATGATTGTGATCTGACCCGCCGAAGAGGCTTTGGCAGAGATGCTCACGAAGATACTGGCAGGCGTGCGTATCCGCCGGAAGCACAATCAAAGGTTACGTGCGCTTTTTTTTAAAGCTTCATATCATCCAGCATTCCACCTCGCCAGCAGTCACCCACCATTTATCCCACTCCTACCCACAATCCCCTCTGAGGAACTGCCAGAGACAGAGGAGCAGCCACACGGGTCAGCCGGGCCACCATTACACACCGACCGTTTTATCTACTTCAAACAGTCGGTAATGGAGAAAGACAAAACCGAGTCAGTGGAGAACCCCGCGCCGGCGTGTGAAGTTATTTTTCGTTCTCTGTGACCCCCCGTGGTGCCGTTCTGTGAGTTTCAGCCAGACTCTCTCTTTCTGTGTCTGTATGTGGGTGAACTGTCAGCGCAGGAGCCACCCTCTCAGGCTTTGATGCATTTTTAATTGTCAGTGTTTTAAAGGTCAGATTTACGACTATTACTGCTGGAAATAATGTGATACAGTTTAGAGGCAATTTGGCCAGTGAACTTGTCTAAGCTGAAGGGAATTTTAGCCATCCAAAACCCCCAAATTTTTCAAGCTGCACTGATTAAATTCAGAGGTGAAGTAGCTTTAGAAAACTAAGTTTCTTTCCAATTATGAAGAGACCCTTACTTTTTTGGGGAGAGGATAATAAGTATTTTTTTATAATGTATTTATTTTATAATCTAATAAAAAATGTTTTATTATATTTATAATAATTTGTCTGGAATTAATTAAATATACTGATATTTTATAATGTTTTTAGACAATGTAAACAAGTTGTTTTAATTAATAAGATTATATTTATATTATAAAAAAATTTAGAAATCGCATTAAATGTATTGTCCTCAAGTAAGTTTGTTTTTATGCACATTGTCGAACTTTTTATGAAATATATATTTATATAATTTCAAAATAGTTTACTTTATTATTTTCTTAAAAATGTATTAACCTTAAACAGGTTTATGTCTTATGCACATATTTTTATCAAATAAAAAAGATCAAATAATATTTTATTTAATAAAAACTAAATAATTATTAAATTTTAATACATTTGTACAAGAATAATATAAATAGAACTTTATTTTATTAAACAATATTAATTAATATAACACAATGTGTCATTTGCAATAATTACTGTATTAATTAACACAAACAAACATTTATTTTGCTCTTTGTTAATGTTCTTGTTAGATAACAATGCATTAACAAACAAAACTTGTGATTTTAATAATGCATTTTTAAATGCTGAACTAAGATGAATAAATGCTGTTGATGTCTTAGTTCATGTTAACTAATGTAGTTAAATAATGTTAACTAATGAACGTTATTGTAAAGTGTTACCAAATTGTTTAATAAAATGACATTTAATAAACAAACAAATACATTTGCTTGATACAACTATATTTTACAGTATACATATTTTTTGTCTGTGCAGTTCAATCCAGTAAGCATTCATTAAATGTAATTATTAACACACAGTCTATTGCCTTTCTTTAACCTTTCCAACTTTTAAACACACAAGGTAGAAATGCTGCATTATTTTATTATTTCTGCGAATAATAAACATTATTCGCAGATAGCGCAGAAAGTCACGTTTGTGCCAGCGTCCATTGAGAAGCCGCAGTGAGCATAAAGACTGGACTCATCTCTGAGTGCATGAACCTGTCCTTGTGCATTACAAGAGCTTAGCGACATTGTCAGGTTTCTGGAAAAGCGTTTTCCAAAGTTTGTCCTTCAGCAAAGCACCGCACAGCATGCTCTGGCCTTCGAGGCGAGCCGTAAATGGTTTCAGATTGCCATTAAGAACCATTTACCGTGGTCTCAGAAAACCATGGCTGATTCTTCAACTCTGTATGAATTTTATAAACTCAGCCTGGCTTAATGGTTTCTTTGAGTACAGGTCACACAGAGACTGAAAAGCAAGGTAGAAAAGCAAGATTCATCGCGCACATCCCTACAGTATCGACACTCCTGCCTTTCCGACAGATTCATCCTTAATTTAAAGTGACTCAGAGGCGCCATACAGTAACCCGTTTAAATTTCACGGTTAGCGCTGTGGCGCTGCCATTGGGACACATGAAAGGCCACAAATCTTGGATGACTCTCTTTGATGGCTCCGCTGAAATCCCCCAGTATCCCCAGTGCGGCTGTGAACTCACATGTCAAAGAGAGTTATTCCATTGTCTATCACTCTCATGTGTGTTTTCAAAGGCACTGATTTATGTTCTGCTATGTTACACTTTAATGAAATTTCATGTCCCTTCTCTTGTCTGTCAATAAGATGGAGATAGCTGTGGTAACACGGTGACATGTGCCGGCCCAGCGTGGTGGCGTTGTTTCTTATTATAACTCTGCTATAATGAGATGGAGACAGTACAAAAAAACAAGCAAATGCAAACACATTTCCAAAGTGCTGTTGTTTGTGTGCATTTCTTATTAAAGCTGTATGGACTGGCTCAAATTATATTTAAAACATCTTTTTTTTGTTACTTTGTTGTGTTTTTTTATATTTTTGCATGTGTCTATTTTTAGTACATTAAGTGAAACTAAATCTATCTATCTATCTATCTATCTATCTATCTATCTATCTATCTATCTATCTATCTATCTATCTATCTGTCTATCTGTCTGTCTGTCTATCTATCTATCTATCTATCTATCTATCTATCTATCTATCTATCTGTCTATCTGTCTGTCTATCTATCTATCTATCTATCTATCTGTCTGTCTGTCTGTCTGTCTGTCTGTCTGTCTATCTATCTATCTATCTATCTATCTATCTATCTATCTATCTATCTATCCATCCATATGCCCTGACCACTTTTCAGATCATTTCTATGACTCTTTGTTGAAGTTTTACATATTACAGCAAAATTCCCAAGAAAACACATTTTAGTAAAAAAAAAAAAAAAAAAAAAAAAATCACCTGGTATAGTTCTTCATAAAATACCAGTTTATACATTTTAAAATAAATTGCAAAGATGCAGAAAACCCGGTGACACTGACAAATATTTTTAAAAACATACTACAGTTTTTCTCAATTGCTTTGGCACATTTTTCAAAACAGTCTTAACTTTCTCTAAACTGTTAGTGCAAATGTCAAAACTGTTTGCTAGAACTTCAGAACTCTATTGCACGTCTGCAAAATGTAGTTAGTCACCCAAAACTTTTCATTCATGCTTCAAAACCTAGTTATCTTGTCAGTCATTTGGCCAAGGCCACCAAAATATAAAGTATTTTTGTCATTGTGTGAGCCACGCTGGTCAAAATGTTTAGCTGTTTTTTCACCATGGCACTCAACCATGGAAATTAAGGTTTTAGTAAAACAAACAAAAACAAAACAAAACTGATATTTGTTGAGAACAGTCAATAGTACATAGAAAAAAAAAAGTATATGAACATTTGTATTTATACAGTACATTTATTTTTGTAATGCACTACATGTAAACGGAAATCTTGCTCGTCCGATTACTGTACATTTCAGATGTCTTACGTTACCACAAATGCAAAATAACACCCATGAGAAGAAGAAAAAAAATTATTCTTGGTGGACATCCTGTCGCTCTTGTTGGTCAGGCCAAAGATTTTCATCAGCATCACATCTGATGTTTTCCATTGCAATGCACCGGGAAAAAATCTCCTTGAATGCCGTACCCATCCCTGCAATGATCAGCTGTGATGTCCTCACATGCAGCATTCATGGCATTCAACAGAGACTCTGACTCTTCTATTTCCCCTCTTCCTCTATTGTGTCTTCCTCTAACACCACCACCACGTATTCTTACACGTCTTCCAATTACTCTTCTACGAGCATGTTGCTGCAGTTCAGGGTTGTGGAAGTCCTCCTTTTTCCAAAAAAAAAAAAAAACTGGTAGTGATTGTGCTGTAGGCAATCTACATATATATGCTCCCAAACTTGATGGGTTACATGGTTGAATTAATTGGTTGATTGGTTGATTCAAATTGTGTTGCAATTAGAGGTCATTAGCCAAATATCAGACATTACAAACAATGTCAATGACAGATATTTATAGAATATACATGTATGTATACTAACTTTTCATAACTGAATGGATCGTTTTGAGTGTGATGGCTTACACAATGAAAAAGGATTGAAAAGTTATGAAGAGTTTGACAGTTAAAGTAAGAATCGTCTGATCAGTTTTGATCAACAAGCCATATGCAATTAATTTTTGTGCAAAAATGCAGACAATTGTACTTACTGTTTGCGCACATGTGCCAAAGCATTTGCAATTTGCTCAAATCAATAAGAAATTCTAATCTGATGTGAACAAGAAGCTAATTGTTTAGAGATCTGAACTTATTGTTTTGAAAAATTAAAATTTCATCCGAGAATTGAGCCAAAGCAATTGAGAAAACTGTAATATTCACTTAATAGTGATAGTATGATAAAGCAAACAAAATAACGTGATTTAAATATGGCATAGTAAAAATAGTATACATTATCCAGTACATTAAAGGCACAAAATGAAACTGACATTCATTATATGGACAAAGACCTTTCAGCATTTATTATTTTGTGTTCCACAGAAGTCGTCATACAGGTTTGTAACGGCATGAGGTTGACTCGTTTATATCAGAACGTAAATTCTGAGGCGAAACATCCCTTTATAACGTTATCATATTTATTACGCGATAAGAATTCGGCAATATATTGGCTAGCAGGAATGACCCAGTAAGGCGTATGTTTTCCCTCAGTCTTGTCGCTGTCATTTAAGGCGCCTTGCCTCGCAGTGCTCCAGACTCTTAGAGCGAATGTGAGTGTGTTAGAGGGTGAGTCAGTCTCCATTAGTCTGTCTTTGCGCCTTTTCGCCTTTATGAGGTCTGAGCTTTCGAGATGAATAATTGTGCCGCTCTATGTCGGCTCCTGGCTCCACGGCTGTTTACACTCTGGCACCTGCTCCTTTTTAATTAGCTGCCAGGCCCGATCATCTCTTAATCGATTTTGAACATTAAGAAACAAAAGGGAGTCATAGATGGGGGCCCGGGCACGGGGTGGCCCCCTCCTCCTGCAGGGGGGGGGGGTTGGGCGAGGAGAGAGAAGCCACCCCCTAATGAGCCGGGGCATCTTAGTGTCACACTCAGCACCGAGCCTCATCTACAGACACACAGTCATCTTCAGAAATGGTCCAAAACTTTGGTGGGTTTTATTAGCTCATCAGTGCAGCCAGCACGTTAGACACCAGGACGATTGAGTGGAAACGCGTTTTTCTTCTCTTTTTATTCTCTGTCCTTTTTTCCCTTCTTGATGCAGCGCTAAGGGTCATTGGAGATGACAGTCTCGAGCCAAATACGTTTTAGAGATAAAACGTTTTGTTTGAAAAGTTCAGACGACCCACTTTGCTACCGGGAAGCGTATAAAAACATTTTGCCTTGCTTAATTGTCTGGCAGCTATTTACTGAACATTTCTGGTGGTTGCGCGCCTTTTGAACTTTCGAAAAACTAATATGTTTGTCTCGTGTTTCAAGAAGGATTTCTTCACGAGAGGCTTTCAGAAAACAGACTCACCCAAAAAACGAAAACTCTTTCAGTCTATGTAAGGTGTAGATTGTGTCTGAGGCGTTCAGGAGCAGATTTGGCATTGCATCACTTGCTCGCCAATGGGTGCCGTCAGAATGAGAGCGCAAACGGCAGATAAAAAACATGTCATTTACACGAAGGAAATCCATCAGTAACACGTTTTAACTTTATACCATTGCTTCTGCTTGATCTGCTTGCAGCTTTTTGCATTAATCGGATCGCTTGTTGATTATTGTGACGTTTTCATCAGCTGTTTGGGCTCTCATTCTGACGGCGCCCATTCACTTCAGAGGACCCTTTGGTGAGCGTGTGACGCAATGCTACATTTCTCCAAATCCGTTCTGATGGACGGCCTGAGGAGAGCAAATGTTCGGTTTTTTGATACGTTTGGAGATAAAACCTTTCAATTGAAAAGTTCAGATGACCTACTTCAGCGCTCTGCTGGAGGTCGGTGGAATATGGTCGCTTTGTTTAATTGTCTGGTTGCTCTTTACCAAACATTTCCGGTGGATTGCGTTCGATTGCTCGATCTCGTAATCCTCTGGTACGTGTGCGTTGAGCGTCCGCTGCTGCTGATCTAGTCTGTTGAGAGAAACTATTGAACACAGACTCTGTGTGCAACGACGTGCTCATCGATTCCAATTACTCTAAATCTTCACATTACCGTCGGCGAGCAGCAGAGACAAGAACATTTGCAGTAATGACCAAAAAATCAAATTGCGGTGATTGTTTTACTGTTCCTTGGTAAACAGAGATGTTTGTTTAGTAATATCTTCCCATCTATTGATTGTACTGAAGGCATTATTAGCCCAGCTGAGGACCCGGCCACGTGGCACTAACGGAATGAACATCAATCGCAGAAGTCAATCATCTGTTACTTATTTTGTCGGCACGCAAACAAGCGACCCCGCGTAGATTTACCCTGTGCTATGCTTTCTTTTGCCTTGACTGTAATGTAACAGGAGAAAACAAAAAGGGGAAAATAAATAAAAATGCTTAGGATTAAATAAACATAATGTATTTAGGGGAGATAAAATAATTAGAATGCATTGATCTAGTCGAGCTGATGTGTGTTTTCGGACTCGCGCAAATAGGAAACGCTTCCTGTCTGCTGTTGGTCAGTCAGAAAGATAGTCCCGCCCCCTACCTCACACTATTGGTTGAACTGATGTTTCTGTGTCCGGTCAAGTTGGTTTGTAAGCGCAAAAGAGCCAGTTTGCACCTTTCAGTTAATTTCACCCTAGGCATTTCTTATTAAGTCAAAAGAAGGGGAGAAAAGGTAAAATAAATAGATAAATAAATCTTTTAAGTAAAGTGACTGGACCTGGACTTTCTATTCAACAAAAATATGAAAACTGTAAAACATAAATGTTTTTAAGCATAAAGCATGTTAGAATGATTTTTGAAGAGTCATGGCACAAGAAAAAGAAATAATGGCTGTTAAAAAATACAGTTATACGTCACAGACATAAATTACATTTTAAAATATATTAAAGTAGAAAACAGCTACTTTAAATTCTAATAACCTTTCACAATACTTCTACTTTTACTGTATTTTTGATCAAATAAATGCAGCCTTGATGAGATTTAGAGAGATTTAGTTAGCATTAAAATATCTTATATCCCCATTTTGAATTTCATTCGGCATAATTTCCATCAGTGTAGGTTTGATGTAAGAGAACACATCTTTACATCTCGGTCTAAAAGGGAAGGGAGGGGGGTGAAATAGCCTCATAATGGCCTAATGACACAATGACAAGCAACACAGTCTTTTACAATCCCACCGAGGTCCTAAATTTACTGACAGCTTGAGGGGAGCTGGTCTCATTTCTCTATGGCCAATAAATGGACGGTCGATTCAACAGGCCACCGGTTCGAGCTGCTCTAATTCACTACCCCTGTCATAAATCTCCTCGCACGACTGCTTTGAACACACGTGCCACACAGGATGTGTTTATTTGTTTCTCTCTAGCCGTAATTGCATCTCGTTGATTTCGGTTTTCATTTACACGGTTATGCACAATATTTTCTGTAGTCAGAGAGTGGGCGTCCTTGCAGAAATCCTGGCAAACCCTCTCAGAGTAGGCGATGGGGAGCTTGTAACCCGTAGGCCGTGTGTAATCCACACTGGTTGTCGCTTTTTGTTTTAGAAAGCCGCGGTTGATGCGCAGCGTAAAAGAAGTCGGTATTTTCAGTTCCAAAAATCTCGTAAATGTTTCTTTTAAAATAGAAATCAACATGATGTGGATACTGTATATACTTTATGTATTCCCATATGGAACTGAACTGCTTTGCCTTTAGGAGAGGAGAGTATGAATATAAAATATGAATGAAGTAATAAATAGTAATGGTAACAAACGGTAGACTAGAATCTTCAGCATGTGGCATTTTTTTAATTAATCATTTTAATTTAGAAAATAAAAATAGTAATAAAAAAATATTGTGTGTGTGTGTGTGTGTATATATATATATATATATATATATATATATATATATATATACATATATATAGAGAGAGTGGTTGAAATAATACAATTAGAATTTAAAAAGGTATATAAAAAATAGCTACTAAATAATGCAGCATTTTTACTACTAATATTTTTTTCAAAATAACAACATCAAGCCAAAGCGAAATGTGTTTGTCGCTTCTGTTTATGTTTGTGTTTTTACTTTTATCTTTTAAAGTCCTTCAATATGGCCTATTGTGTGTTGTTTGGTTCCAGACATCGCTGTGATGAAGCGCGCACTAATCTAACAAGTTACAGAAGGATAAAAAAAAGCATTTCTTACTAATCAGGGACAAGGCCATATGGATGGAGTTTGATTACATTAACTTTAATTAACATTACTGTCATCTGTGTGTGATTAGTGGACAGATGTTGGGTAAGGCCTGCAGTCTGTGAAGGTACTGTAATGTGGATCTCAGGTGCAGTCTCTCTCTGGATGTCTGGCATTTCAGAGGGGCTGGAGCGAGGGGATTTCAGGCCTCCTTCTCATTCATTTTAGAGGATGGGAGGATTTATTTAACCTGCTGTCAGACACAGCTGGCGGCCACAAGAGGGAGCTCTGGATATGTCTTTATTCTGTAGAGGAGCGTTTGTGTTTTCAGGAGTGTTTTATGCCAGTTTCAGCCCATGTTTTAGAGAAAAGTGTGAAATGTGACGCTGGGCTGCTGGCACTATAAAAAAAGCACTATGGCGGTAACATCGTTCACTTATGTTGCCAGATGGTAATACTATGGTACTTTGATATATATCATAGTAGCCTACCGTCACTAGTTTTTAAATTGGTGCTGTAAACCGCTTAAAATAATAATACGGTACTATATAAAAATTATTGTTTTTAAAAATAAATTAAAAAATGTGGTTGTCTAATCAAAATTGTGAACATATATATGGAATTTAGTGTTAGAAATTCTGTGTTTAATTTTTTTTCTAATTAATTTTTATTATTATTAACCAGCCCTGGGGCTACAGATAATAATTAGCCACTTTTTTTAAATCGGCACATTTTACATTGATTTCATGTACTATTAATGTGTATTGTCTTTGGTTAAAATAATTGCAATAAATAATATATTATTTTGTTGTCCAAACAAAACAGTATTACCATAAGCGACTCGCTGTCTTTTTCAATATCTTTTATGGAAACTTTGATAAACCTGTATATAATATATTACTGGTATTTAAATGGTGCTGTAAAGTACTGTAAAAGATCAAGAATTTGGTTTCCCCTTCAAAAAAAAAAAAAAATGTAAAAATTTAAAAATAATTATATAATAATAATAATGTATGTGTAAATAAATAAATACAATAAAAATAAATTAAAAATGATGACTTTCATAGGGATGTTTTTTTCAAATAATCAACCTGCCCAGGGCTAAATCTGGCAAATTTTATGTTGATTTTATATGATGTGCATTGTCCCTGATGAAAAAATAATAATAAATAATACATCATATTGGTGTCCAAAGCACATTTCTTTGGAACGAGATAGCATTACCATAAACAAATCTCTCTCTCTCTCTCTCTCTCTCTCTCTCTCTCTCTCAGTATCTTTTTATAGTTTGTACTACATTATATATCAATAGTAGCCTACTATTTGATTACCATATTCATATGTTATTCATGTTAGCATCCAAAAATTGAGTGCAGTGCTGACAATAATACAATTTTATATAATATGTGCATATTACCGTTTATTAACATTATTTTATTAAACAGATTGATCTGTTTGGTTCAGGTTCTGTTAGTTTAAAATGGATGTGGGTCATGGTAGCTGGTTTCAAGCTCAAACCAACTTGACTAAGATGGTCTACCAGGTCATATCCAGGTCTACCAGCTGGAATTTTGACCGTCTTGTCCCCGTCTTTCAAACAGCAAAAACCCGTACTACTAATACACAAAGACAAATACAGCGGGACTGAAATAATTTTCCTTGTTCGTCTTCAGATTCGTCGCATGGCTGCACATTTCTCAGGACGGGAGCAGTCGCTGTTTGTGTCAGATGAAGTCAGTGAGGCCTGGTGTCAATGACGCTCCTGATCTTCACACACCTGCCAGAGATCCAGCATCACACCTCGCAGCCCCAGAGTCGGACTGTGACCCAGGTAATGAAGCTTCCAGAGCGGAAGATCAAATCACTTTCACACACCCTGAGCCCGGCCTAACAAACACCATAAGCTTTGCGGTGAACTGGGGAAGCATATGTCCCTTGGAATATTTGTAGCAGAAGAAAAGGAGGGCCGGAGAGAGAAATAGAGAGAGAGAGAGGGTGGGAGACGGCCGAGTTCCCCCAGAATTCTCAGCAGGCAGGAACATCTCGGGGTCAGCGGCACATATCTGCACGGATTATCACGCTGTCACACTCCGCCTCACGCCAGCGGATAACAAGCCAGCCTGCTGCTGAAAGGAGGAGGGGGCACGAGGAGAGAGAGAGTGACAGAGACGACACATACACACACGCGCGCGACGTATTTGCATAACACGCGGTCAAGAGTGTGTGCTGCATAGAGAACACGAACTTTTCAAGTGACCTACCTTTATAACGTGATCTGAGGCAGCGTTGGTCTCTACGCTGCTAAGAATGAGTTCCTAATGAGTTTTTAATTAGTCTTTGACTTAAAACAGCTCGTTTAAAACATCTAAAAATCATTAAAACGAGATTAATTTACTTGAAAATGAAGACTTTTTTCACTTGTTTTTAACCAAAATCACAGTAAGGCATATTAAAGATAACATTGCTGAAATCTTGTTGTGATAAACTTTTTTGTTGGGGATTTAAATTGAACAAAAACTACTTATTACACCTATATTGCATGTTTTGCTTTATACACTAACAATATGACATAGTTGTATTGATTGTTATTACACCAAATTAATTTAATTTATATATTTATGTATTATATATTGTAAATGTATAAAATATTTATACTGACCTTGTTATTACACTAAACGTAATTTAAATGTTTACATAAAAACCTTTAAAAAATTAACCAAAAGAATAAATTTGCTGTATGCAGCACAGTGGGAATACACCAAGTTGACCATTAATAATAATTATGTTTATTATGTTAAACGACATATCATCTGTTAACAAACCAATGGCCATTATATTACATCTTATATATTATATATAATATATAATATATAATATTATATTACATTACACCTTTGTTTAAAAATCTCAGTTCTAGGATTTTACATGTTTTAGTTTCATTTTTAACTAAAAAAAGAGTCGGGTCTTACAATATCACGCTAAAAACATTAATATATCATGCATTTCTACTAATTAGCACATTTTCACCTTCTTTAGTGACCTCAAATGTGAGGCGTTTTTAAATCATCTTCACCATTTTCCTATTCACTGAGTCATCTTATCATTTTTCATGGACAAATTTACTTTTTGCCACTTGGTGGAATCAGACTAAAATGCGAAGGTGGCAGCCTTGTGCTTTTTAGAACAAAACCGGTTTTATTAAATAAAAAAAAAGGAAGAAAATATGATATTTGCTACCAAAATCTTAATATGGCATGCATCCCTACTAACTGGCGCATTTACACACACTGTATAGCGGCTTTATGTGAACGTGAGGCCTTTTATTCTTCTTCATCCTTTGTGTGTGTGTCGTGTACAAAAACACGTCCGTTGTGTCCGAAGCACTCAAAATGATCTTCTAAAAGCACTTGTGCAAAACACATTATGCACAAATAATCAAAATGCATTCTATCAAAGCAGCTTATCAGTGAATGCATTCTTTGGGCATCGAGCC
Organism: Puntigrus tetrazona; assembly: GCF_018831695.1. Taxonomy (NCBI): domain Eukaryota; kingdom Metazoa; phylum Chordata; class Actinopteri; order Cypriniformes; family Cyprinidae; genus Puntigrus; species Puntigrus tetrazona. Next base: position 914,495 of record NC_056722.1, on the reverse strand, counting down.
CATGATGTAGATCAAGACCTCAAGCGTTTCTTTTGCATTGTTATGCATTAAAATTGGCTGCACGGACGTGTAATATAAAAGCAAACACCCCCGAACGCACTCAATATATGCGTGTTTGCTTTGTCCACTTGGCTTGTTTGTCGACTTTTCACCGCGAAACGGTCGGGCTCGCTCGTAAGACGCTCAAAGAACGAGAGCCTCTCCTCCCCGCTGTGGAAATGTTGCTTGGCATTTGCAGTAAACAGAACAGATGGTGTGACTATGCAGGCCAGTAATTTTCAAATCAATAGTGCAGCTCGCAGGACCAACTGTGTGTTCTGCCGGAGGAACTCCATGACAGGCCCAGAGGAGATTCGCTCAAGGCGCGACGAGCGCACACAAAGGCGGCGTTTCGCTTTTCTCCCCCTTTTAGAAAACACACAACCGCCGAGCCTTCGAAAAAAACACTCTCCGTCTCCATCCGTACCTCTCCTTGGATCTCATCTCCGGGCCTGACACTGATGCCCCGTAGCTCTCGGGAGAGCAAATAAAAAGCGGCCCTCGTGCGATCAAACGAAATCTCCATATGATGGATCCGAAAGGTACACGTTTATGACCCATCCGTCACTCCGCTCCCGGTGCTCGGTAAATAGCCCGCTGTACTTATTAAGGCTCTTGCTGCGTTTGGGCTGATTGGCAGTCACTGGGAGCAATCATAGAAAGATACAGATGCCCATTAGGACGTACACATGTTGTCATGGCACTTCTGAGAACGAGAGAGGGCTGTAAACGCTAATAAGACCATCGGTTAATGCTGCCGGCTTCCGATGTGGCCTTGGGGTTCTATTCGCTGATGCATCTCCCAGGGATTCGTTTCGTGGAAAAAAAAATGCATTTTTTTTTGCATTAAACAATTGTCGGAATCGGGCTGAGACGCGAAGGCTGGCGGCCTCGTGCTTTTTAGACGTGGCATTTCTATTATGTTAAAAGAAAAAGCAAGCGAGCGGGAGAGAAGGTATCGGGGAGCAGAAAAAGAGAAAGCAAAGAAACGAACAAGGCCGAAAGGAAGACGAAGAGAAAGAAAAAGCTAAATGAAAAAGGCCGCAGATCACCGGATTTCGGGGTGAGGATGGAGAGCTGACCCTTGGCGGGATGCAAACAGCCCACAGAGGCAATGCAAAGCTTCTTTAGATCAGTATTTATGGTTCGTTAGGTATTTTCGGAGCTGCGTACTTGTTATGTTGTGGAGGAGCGAACGGCGTCGCCTGACCTCCGTCTTAATGATGCTTCATTCCGCTTGTGCAAATAGCCATTCCTCATAGGCGGAAGTTGTTATTTGAAGTGGAATATTAAATCGGCGTTCACGCCGCCGTGGCTTTCCATAATTGTCTGTCTCTTTTCTTATCTGTATGTATTGGATTTGGGTGCTTTTTACATGTACAAATAAGGATCGTGTCAGTCATAGAGGGCTTTTTGGTTTCCTTTTCATGACTAAATCATCCGTCACGATTCGTTTCAGACTAGATGTTGTAGCATTAATGAAATGAATTTGCTTTGTTGTTTGGTTTCATTTTCAATAAGTGGATTTTTGTTTGATCTGATCCGGTGTGTGGTTAAGGCAGGTTAGGTAACCAGCGGAGCGAGGCTGTCTGACTTTATATATTGCGTTATATGATGTTGACCATGAGTGTCAGAGTTTAGGACTTTTGCTGCATATCCCTTTTGATGTTCATTATCGAGCACTAGCCTCGGTGTTGCAAGATCCGTTTAAAGAATCAAGCCTAAAAAGTAAATCTAAAAATAAGTCTAAATAAAGGTGTTTGATTTATTTGATATCCATATAAAATACTGTAGCTGTTAGGATATATTTAAAATGTTATTGTATATTATTGTTTATTTATCCTGAATATATATATATATAGTTAATTGTATAATTGTAAATTAACTCAATTATATATAATTGAGTTAATTTACAAAAATGGATAACTCTTTTAACAATTGTCAAAAATCATGTTTTTTCATTGTGCATACAGCTAAACTTGGGCTATTTTGATTAAGTTAAAAATAACAAAAATACTAACACAAGACACAATAAAACTTATTAAAAATATTAAAATAATGATA